>NW_024609502.1:0-7500 GCF_018296145.1 Oncorhynchus tshawytscha
ATACAGTTTTGCAGGCTATTACTGTAGCTCCCCTTATCGCTCTCCTAACATCACATGACTTCCCTCTTTAGCTCAGTTTCACATCAGATAAATCAGACTTCTCATTCACATTTCAAACCCTAATAAAACAAGCGCAAACAAATAGAAGTAGGCGTGACTAGCTTCTTATAAAACGTTTACCGTTTTTGAATTGACCGTACAGTAGATTCCCCCTGACTGTTTGTTTACATCCTAAGTGCTATCCTATTCCCTCTACTGAATAGAGCCCCATAGGCCCTGGTCATAGGTCGTACACTATGCAGGGAATAGAGCCCCATAGGCCCTGGTTATAGGTCGTACACTATGCAGGGAATAGAGCCCATAGGCCCTGGTCATAGGTCGTACACTATGCAGGGAATATAGCCCCATAGGCCCTGGTCATAGGTCGTACACTATGCAGGGAATAGAGCCCCATAGGCCCTGGTCATAGGTCGTACACTATGCAGGGAATAGGGAGCCATTAGGGCCTGGCAGAATGTGTTTTGTCTTGCTCTCTCTCTGTACCCAGTAGGGGGTTTAAGTAGGAGATGGACTGCTACTGTAACAGGCAGAAAACAGTGTGTGGTCTGTCCCTGTTTGGCTTCGATCTTGCCCTGTTATGGTTGTTGGGGCTGTTGTGTAAACACTTCAGGGGACAGTCAACCGTCACATTAAAAGGGTTCTCTATTGTTGTATAACCACTGTGTGTTGACCCGTGAGATACAGTGCACTATATAGGGGCTGTGATATGACAGCTGAAACAAGCTGGAAGTTCTGTAGATGTGGGTAGTGTTTTTATGACTGCATGGCAAATTGAATGAACTTGATAGAAGACTTGTTTATGGTTGGAGCCAAATGGATAAGGGATGATACATATATTTGTAAATATCTATCCCCCCCAACATACACTATGACATGGCCAGCTTACCTCTCACTCTGACATGGCTAACCTCTCACTCTGACATGGCTAACCTCTCACTCTGACATGGCTAACCTCTCACTATGACATGGCTAACCTCTCACTCTGACATGGCTAACCTCTCACTATGACATGGCTAACCTCTCACTCTGACATGGCTAACCTCTCACTCTGACATGGCTAACCTCTCACTATGACATGGCTAACCTCTCACTCTGACATGGCTAACCTCTCACTATGACATGGCTAACCTCTCACTCTGACATGGCTAACCTCTCACTCTGACATGGCTAACCTCTCACTATGACATGGCTAACCTCTCACTCTGACATGGCTAACCTCTCACTCTGACATGGCTAACCTCTCACTCTGACATGGCTAACCTCTCACTATGACATGGCTAACCTCTCACTCTGACATGGCTAACCTCTCACTATGACATGGCTAACCTCTCACTATGACATGGCTAACCTCTCCTGACATGGCTAACTATGACATGGCTAACCTCTCACTCTGACATGGCTAACCTCTCACTCTGACATGGCTAACCTCTCACTCTGACATGGCTTACCTCTGACTCTGACATGGCTAACCTCTCACTCTGACACGGCTAACCTCTCACTCTGACATGGCTAACCTCTCACTACACACTATGACATGGCTAACCTCTCACTCTGACATGGCTAACCTCTCACTCTGACATGGCTAACCTCTCACTCTGACACGGCTAACCTCTCACTCTGACATGGCTAACCTCTCACTACACACTATGACATGGCTAACCTCTCACTCTGACATGGCTAACCTCTCACTACACACTATGACATGGCTAACCTCTCACTCTGACATGGCTAACCTCTCACTACACACTCTGACATGGCTAACCTCTCACTCTGACATGGCTAACCTCTCACTATGACATGGCTAACCTCTCACTATGACATGGCTAACCTCTCACTATGACATGGCAACCCTCTCACTCTGACATGGCTAACCTCTCACTATGACATGGCTAACCTCTCACTATGACATGGCTAACCTCTCACTATGACATGGCTAACCTCTCACTATGACATGGCTAACCTCTCACTATGGCACGGCTAACCTCTCACTATGGCATGGCTAACCTCTCACTATGGCATGGCTAACCTCTCACTCTGACATGGCTAACCTCTCACTATGGCATGGCTAACCTCTCACTATGGCATGGCTAACCTCTCACTCTGACATGGCTAATCTCTCACTATGACATGGCTAACCTCTCACTACACACTCTGACATGGCTAGCCTCTCACTACACACTCTGACATGGCTAGCCTCTCACTACACACTCTGACATGGCTAGCCTCTCACTACACACTCTGACATGGCTAGCCTCTCACTACACACTCTGACATGGCTAGCCTCTCACTACACACTCTGACATGGCTAACCTCTACCTATGACATCGCCAGCCTCTCACTACACACTATGACATGGCTAGCCTCTCACTATACACTCTGACATGGCTAACCTCTCACTACACACTCTGACATGGCTAACCTCTACCTATGACATCGCCAGCCTCTCACTACACACTATGACATGGCTAGCCTCTCACTATACACTCTGACATGGCTAACCTCTCACTACACACTATGACATGGCTAGCCTCTCACTATACACTCTGACATGGCTAACCTCTCACTACACATTGTGACATGGCTAACCTCTCACTATGACATGGCTAACCTCTCACTATGACATGGCTAACCTCTCACTATGACATGGCAATCCTCTCACTCTGACATGGCTAACCTCTCACTATGACATGGCTAACCTCTCACTATGACATGGCTAACCTCTCACTATGACATGGCTAACCTCTCACTATGACATGGCTAACCTCTCACTATGACATGGCTAACCTCTCACTATGAGATGGCTAACCTCTCACTATGACATGGCTAACCTCTCACTATGGCATGGCTAACCTCTCACTATGGCATCACTATGGCATGGCTAACCTAACCTCTCACTCTGACATGGCTAGCCTCTCACTACACACTCTGACATGGCTAGCCTCTCACTACACACTCTGACATGGCTAGCCTCTCACTACACACTCTGACATGGCTAACCTCTCACTCTGACATGGCTAACCTCTCACTACACACTCTGACATGGCTAGCCTCTCACTACACACTCTGACATGGCTAACCTCTCACTCTGACATGGCTAACCTCTCACTATGACATGGCTAGCCTCTCACTACACACTCTGACATGGCTAACCTCTACCTATGACATCGCCAGCCTCTCACTACACACTATGACATGGCTAGCCTCTCACTATACACTCTGACATGGCTAACCTCTCACTACACATTGACATGGACATCACTATGACCTCTCACTACACACTATGACAAGCCTCTCACTATACACTCTGACATGGCTAACCTCTCACTACACACTATGACATGGTGTTGACATGGCTAACCTCTCACACACATTGTGACATGGCTAACCTCTCACTATGACATGGCTAACCTCTCCTATGACATGGCTAACCTCTCATAGATACTGTAGACATGGTGACATGGCTAACCTCTCACACACAGACATGGGACTCTGGCTAGCCTCTCACTATACACTCTGACATGGGCCCCATCCCTAGCCCTCACTAGAGACTCACTAGAGGTGCCTCTCACTCACAGACAGCTACCTCTCTATGGGACTGGCCCCATCCCTAACCTATAGATACTGTAGAGGTGTTAGTCACAGCAGAATGGGACTCTGGCCCCATCCATGGCACCTATAGAGACTCACTATGAGGTGTTCAGTCACAGACAGAATGGGACTCTGGCCCCATCCCACCTATGACAGATACTATGAGATGCTAACCTCTCACTATGACAGGTGTTAAGTCACATGGCAGAATGGGACTGACATGGCCTGACATGGCTATCACCACACCTGACATAGAGACTGTACACACTCTGACATGGTGACATTAAGTCACACACAGAATGGGACTGACATGGCCCCATCCATGGCTAACCTATAGAGACTGTACACACTCTGAGGTGTTAGTCACACTAGAATGGGACTATACACTGACATGGCCCATCCCTAACCTATAGATACTACACACTATGAGGTGTTAGTCACAGCAGAATGGGACTCTGGCCCCATCCCACCTATAGAGACTGTAGAGGTGTTAGTCACAGCAGAATGGGACTCTGGCCCCATCCCACCTATAGAGACTGTAGAGGTGTTAGTCACAGCAGAATGGGACTCTGGCCCCATCCCACCTATAGAGACTGTAGAGGTGTTAGTCACAGCAGAATGGGACTCTGGCCCCATCCCACCTATAGAGACTGTAGAGGTGTTAGTCACAGCAGAATGGGACTCTGGCCCCATCCCACCTATAGATACTGTAGAGGTATTAGTCACAGCAGAATGGGACTCTGGCCCCATCCCACCTATAGAGACTGTAGAGGTGTTAGTCACAGCAGAATGGGACTCTGGGCCCATCCCACCTATAGAGACTGTAGAGGTGTTAGTCACAGCAGAATGGGACTCTGGGCCCATCCCACCTATTACTGCTTCTGCTGTTGAGTTCTAAACTCCAGCAATTCCAATATTTCTAGTAATTCTTCAGTTTAACAGTTCAGATAAATAATTTATGCGTTGTGTATAATGAAAACAGCATGTTCAGAACTGGGTGGTAGCTAGGCCTTATAATGCTGTTAAATGAAGCATGTAAAACTCCTCTGTATAGGACAAATATTACGTCTGCGACGAGCAATTCAGCAATGCTGTTCATTGACTACAGCTCGGCATTCAACACCATAGTACCCTCCAAGCTCGTCATCAAGCTCGAGACCCTGGGTCTCGACCCCGCCCTGTGCAACTGGGTACTGGACTTCCTGACGGGCCGCCCCCAGGTGGTGAGGGTAGGCAACAACATCTCCTCCCCGCTGATCCTCAACACTGGGGCCCCACAAGGGTGCGTTCTGAGCCCTCTCCTGTACTCCCTGTTCACCCACGACTGCGTGGCCACGCACGCTCCAACTCAATCATCAAGTTTGCGGACGACACAACAGTGGTAGGCTTGATTACCAACAACGACGAGACGGCCTACAGGGAGGAGGTGAGGGCCCTCGGAGTGTGGTGTCAGGAAAATAACCTCACACTCAACGTTAACAAAACTATGGAGATGATTGTGGACTTCAGGAAACAGCAGAGGGAACACCCCCTATCCACATCGATGGAACAGTAGTGGAGAGGGTAGCAAGTTTTAAGTTCCTCGGCATACACATCACAGACAAACTGAATTGGTCCACTCACACAGACAGCATCGTGAAGAAGGCGCAGCAGCGCCTCTTCAAACTCAGGAGGCTGAAGAAATTCGGCTTGTCACCAAAAGCACTCACAATCTTCTACAGATGCACAATCGAGAGTATCCTGGCGGGCTGTATCACCGCCTGGTACGGCAACTGCTCCGCCCACAACCGTAAGGCTCTCCAGAGGGTAGTGAGGTCTGCACAACGCATCACCGGGGGCAAACTACCTGCCCTCCAGGACACCTACACCACCCGATGTTACAGGAAGGCCATAAAGATCATCAAGGACATCAACCACCCGAGCCACTGCCTGTTCACCCCGCTATCATCCAGAAGGCGAGGTCAGTACAGGTGCATCAAAGCTGGGACCGAGAGACTGAAAAACAGCTTTTATCTCAAGGCCATCAGACTGTTAAACAGCCACCACTAACATTGAGTGGCTGCTGCCAACACACTGTCAATGACACTGACTCTACTCCAGCCACTTTAATAATGGGAATTGATGGGAAATGATGTAAATATATCACTAGCCACTTTAAACAATGCTACCTTATATAATGTTACTTACCCTACATTATTCATCTCATATGCATACGTATATACTGTACTCTATATCATCTACTGCATCCTTATGTAATACATGTATCACTAGCCACTTTAACTATGCCACTTTGTTTACATACTCATCTCATATGTATATACTGTACTCGATACCATCTACTGTATCTTGCCTATGCTCCTCTGTACCATCACTCATTCATATATCCTTATGTACATATTCTTTATCCCCTTACACTGTGTATAAGACAGTAGTTTTGGAATTGTTAGTTAGATTACTTGTTGGTTATTACTGCATTGTCGGAACTAGAAGCACAAGCATTTCGCTACACTCGCATTAACATCTGCTAACCATGTGTATGTGACCAATAAAATTTGATTTGATTGATTTGATTTGATTTCTATTTAAATGCACTGTTGGTCTCAATATCAATGCTGTTATTCACTGTTATATGGTAGAGAGAGCCGTGCTTAATTTGAGCATGATCCTGCTGGGAATAGCGTTCGTCGCCTCTCCATTTTGGACTGTTTCGTTCCGTATCCTATCTGTCGGGATCCGGTACTTTTTTATATGTCAAAAAAGGATAAATAACAAGCAATCAAAGTTCATTTGAGTTTCTTCTTCGTTAATTATCATGCCCCCCCAATAAAAACAAACTTGGTAAAAAGTAGATTTTTAGTCCCGGGGTAATATTTTAAGAGTTGATTCGGGTCGGGCCTTATGGTTTAGCACAACATTGTAACCTGTGTTTTAGACCAGTGCAAGCGTGCCTGTATCTCTCACAGAACTAGAATGGGATTCTCTCTGCCTCTCTCTGCCTCTCTCTGGCTCTCTCTGCCTCTCTCTGCCTCTCTCTGCCTCTCTCTGCTCTGATAGACATGAGCCTGCAACTCTCATCTCTCCAGCGTTGCATTTCATCATTTATTTCCTTATAGGATCAAAAGGTCTCTGGAGGAGCCTGCAGCACCATGGGATAAATTGAAATGAGAATTACTGCTGACTATTCAGAAATCAATTTTAAATAATTCAGAATAGCCTACAACACCATTAGACAGCCTGTAATTTAGCCACAGAGAATCAATAGCTTCTCTTTTTTTAAATAGCCTCCAGTCAGGAATGCATGGCAAAATAGAATCGCAGGAAAACACAGGTTGGAAAGAAAATGGCTGCTGCTGAAAAGAGAAGACTCATCTTTCTGCTGTAGGCTACAGCAACATTAGATCAACTACCAAATATTGTTTTACTAAGTAAAACAAGACAAAGATAGGCTTTTGGCACGGACGCATCGGCCATAAACAACGAGGGAGCCGGGCTTCATTGGGGGTGAGTCTGGTAAAACTGGAAAGCATTTTTAGGACTATAATTTCCTCCTCATATTGTAGCCTACAGTGTCTCTCCACACACCTAGGACTAGGCCATTGATATATTCAAGACGAGGTCGTTTTTATTGATCTCAGTGTGAAAGTAGCCTGTCATTCCAGTCATTTGCACAGTATTAAAGATTCTGCCAAAGTCTCCCTGTCATGTAAAATGAAGTAAAAATGCATGAAATGTGTTTTATAAAAGGCTAAATTTGCTACTATAGCTACTAAAAATGTTCCCCATGTGTGCAACTTCTGTAAGTGCCTCTACTCTGGGGTGGCAGGTAGCTTAGTGGTTAGAGTGTTGGGCCAG
>NW_024609502.1:12500-37500 GCF_018296145.1 Oncorhynchus tshawytscha
CTACACTCTAACCACTAGGCTACCCTGCCGCCCCTACACTCTAACCCTAGGCACCCTGCCGCCCCTCTAACCACTAGGCTACCCTGCCGCCCCTACACTCTAACCACTAGGCTACCCTGCCGCCCCTACACTCTAACCACTAGGCTACCCTGCCGCCCCTACACTCTAACCACTAGGCTACCCTGCCGCCCCTACACTCTAACCACTAGGCTACCCTGCCGCCCCTACGCTCTAACCACTAGGCTGCCCTGCCGCCCCTACGCTCTAACCACTAGGCTACCCTGCCGCCCCTACGCTCTAACCACTAGGCTACCCTGCCGCCCCTACGCTCTAACCACTAGGCTGCCCTGCCGCCCCTACGCTCTAACCACTAGGCTACCCTGCCGCCCCTACGCTCTAACCACTAGGCTACCCTGCCGCCCCTGCGCTCTAACCACTAGGCTACCCTGCCGCCCCTAACCACAGGCTCTAACCACTAGGCTACCACTGCTACCCTGCCCCTACGCTCTAACCACTAGGCTACCCTGCCGCCCCTACACTCTAACCACTAGGCTACCCTGCCGCCCCTACGCTCTAACCACTAGGCTACCCTGCCGCCCCATGATGAATGGGTAGGCAGCACAACGTACGTGTGTTATACACAAAAGTATTGGAAAATATCACCGTTGTTATCAAGAGTGACTTTTGTTTGTAACATTTATAAATGTTGTTTTGTTTGGGTTGTCACACATTGCTTACTCTTATGCCCAGTTAAAATCATCTCAATTGACCGTGATAGTTGTTTTCATGCCATTCACACTTCAGTTAGCTACAGTAGCTATCTCAGTGAGCCTCCAGATAACAATGTACTTTGATTCAGTGTTTTCACTATATTCTCAAAGCAGAAGTGTTCTGTACTCATAAAGAAAGGAACAGTTCACCTTTAAGCAGTGGTGTAAGTATATTTTAGTACTAAAGTCGTTTTTTGGGGGGAGTATCTGTACTGTACTTTACTATTTATATTTTGGACAACTTTTACTTTTACTCGACTACATTCCTAAAGGAAATAATGTACTTTTTTTCTCCATACATTTTCCCTGACACCCAAAACTACTCGTTACATTTTGAATGCTTAGAAGGACAGAATTCTGGTCCAATTCACATACTAATCAAGAGAATATCTGTGGTCATCCCTACTACATCTGATCTGGCGGACTCGTTAAACAAAAATCCTTAATTTGTAAATGATGTGTTGGAGTCTGCCCCTGGATGTCCATACATATTTAGTTTTAAATAATAATAGTAATCGTGCTGTCTTGTTTGCTTAATATAAGGAATTTGAAATGATTTAAACTTGTACTTTTGATACTTAAGTATATTTTAGCAATTACATGTACTTTTGAATACTTAAGTATATTTAAAACCAAATACTTTTAGACTTTTACACAAGTAGTTTTTACTGGGTGACTTTCACTTTCACTTTTTCCTATAAACGTAATTTTACCTCTACTCAAATATGAAAATTGGTTACTTTTTCCACCACAGTCTTTAAGGTATTCCCTTAGGTGGTCTAAGGTATTCCCTTAGGTGGTCTAAGGTATTCCATATTCCCTTAGGTGGTCTAAGGTCTGTTGTCATTGTGAGTAGAGTCAGGTCTGTTGTCATTGTGAGAGAGTAGAGTCAGGTCTGTTGTCATTGTGAGAGAGTAGAGTCAGGTCTGTTGTCATTGTGAGAGAGTAGAGTCAGGTCTGTTGTCATTGTGAGAGAGTAGAGTCAGGTATGTTGTCATTGTGAGAGAGTAGAGTCAGGTCTGTTGTCATTGTGACTCAATTGTGACTCAATTCAAAAAGTGTCAATACTTTGCCCCTTGATAACCAGCGCACCTCTGTATGTTATAAAAGCTTTAGATGGTCGCTGCCCATATCATTGCATAATGCAGAACATACACATGAGTTCAGGGGCCTTGCTTTAACCATTTTCACTGTAGTGTCCAAAACATATTTCAAGCTGTCAGGCATTCCCTTGGCAGCAAGAGCCTCTCGGTGGATGCTGCAGTGTACCCAAGTGGCTTCGGGAGCAACTGCTTGCATGCGCGTTACCACTTTACTATGTCTCCCTGTCAAAGCTTTTGTGCCATCAGTACAGACACCAACACATCTTGACCACCAAAGTCAATTTAATGTCACAAAGCTGTCCAGTACTTTAAAAATATCCTCTCATGTTGTCCTGGTTTCCAGTGGTTTGCAGAAGAGGATGTATTCCTTAATTGACCCCCCATAAACGTAACAGACATATACCAGGAGCTGTGCCAGGCCTGCAATGTCTGTTGACTCATCCAGCTGTAACACATAGAATTCACTGGCTTGTATGTGAAGCAGTAATTGTTTCATAACATCTCCTGCCATGTCACTGATGTGTCGTGAAACAGTGCCGTTAGATGAAGCCATTGTCTGTATAGTTTTTTGGGCCTTTTCCCCCAGCATTGTCCCAGCCATATCTGTGGCAGCAGGAGTAATTAAGTCCTCCACAATAGTATGGGGCTTGTCTGTCCTAGCCAGTCCTCCACAATAGTATGGGGCTTGCCTGTCTTAGCCAGTCCTCCACAATAGTATGGGGCTTGTCTGTCCTAGCCAGTCCTCCACAATAGTATGGGGCTTGCCTGTCTTAGCCAGTCCACTATAGTATGGGGCTTGCCTGTCCTAGCCAGTCCTCCACAATAGTATGGGGCTTGCCTGTCCTAGTCAGTCCTCCACAATAGTATGGGTCTTGCCTGTCCTAGCCAGTCCTCCACAATAGTATGGGGCTTGCCTGTCTTAGCCAGTCCTCCACAATAGTATGGGGCTTGCCTGTCCTAGCCAGTCCTCCACAATAGTATGGGGCTTGTCTGTCCTAGCCAGTCCTCCACAATAGTATGGGGCTTGCCTGTCCTAGCCAGTCCTCCACAATAGTATGGGGCTTGCCTGTCCTAGCCAGTCCTCCACAATAGTATGGGGCTTGCCTGTCCTAGCCAGTCCTCCACAATAGTATGGGGCTTGCCTGTCCTAGCCAGTCCTCCACAATAGAATGGGGCTTGCCTGTCCTAGCCAGTCCTCCACAATAGCATGGGGCTTGCCTGTCTTAGCCAGTCCTCCACAATAGTATGGGGCTTGCCTGTCCTAGCCAGTCCTCCACAATAGTATGGGGCTTGCCTGTCCTAGCCAGTCCTCCACAATAGTATGGGGCTTGCCTGTCCTAGCCAGTCCTCCACAATAGTATGGGGCTTGCCTGTCCTAGCCAGTCCTCCACAATAGAATGGGGCTTGCCTGTCCTAGCCTGTCCTCCACAATAGAATGGGGCTTGCCTGTCCTAGCCAGTCCTCCACAATAGCATGGGGCTTGCCTGTCCTAGCCACTCAGTAGCTCACCATATAAAATGCTTCTAGCCACTCGGTAGCTCACCATATAAGATGCTTCTAGCCACTCGGTAGCTCACCATATAAGATGCTTCTAGCCACTCGGTAGCTCACCATATAAGATGATTCTAGCCACTCAGTAGCTCACCATATAAGATGCTTCTAGGCACTTGGTAGCTCACCATATAAGATGCTTCTAGCCACTCGGTAGCTCACCATATAAGACGCTTCTAGCACCTTCTTATTAATGGTATCTGTAGCTTTTTTCTTACTACTCGAAAGTCGTCTTTATTCTCGTTCAAAAAACTCCTGTGGCTTATTATTCAAATTGTCATGTTTCATTTCTAAAAGACTGCGTAAGAGTGAAGGTTTCCTGCGAGAGAGTAACGGTTAATGTGATTGGATGAGTAACGGTTAACGTGATTGGATGAGTAACGGTTAATGTGATTGGATGAGCAACGGTTAATGTGATTGGATGAGTAACGGTTAATGTGATTGGATGAGTAACGGTTAATGTGATTGGATGAGTAACGGTTAATGTGATTGGATGAGTAACGGTTAATGTGATTGGATGAGTAACGGTTAAAGTGATTGGATGAGTAACGGTTAATGTGATTGGATGAGTAACGGTTAAAGTGATTGGATGTTAATTGTAATTGTATTTTTGGCAGTGAAACGAGACTACTCAGGCAAGGGAAAAAAACTCACCCAAATGTGCCTCAGTTTGGGAGTACCTTCTCTAGTGGAATGGGCCCGTAGACCAGCAGGAGACTGAAGACCCTTACTGTGTAGACCAGCAGGAGACGGAAGACCCTTACTGTGTAGACCAGCAGCAGACGGAAGACCCTTACTGTGTAGACCAGCAGGAGACTGAAGACCCTTACTGTGTAGACCAGCAGGAGACTGAAGACCCTTACTGTGTAGACCAGCAGGAGACTGAAGACCCTTACTGTGTAGACCAGCAGCAGACGGAAGACCCTTACTGTGTAGACCAGCAGGAGACTGAAGAACCTTACTTGTGTAGGCCAGCAGGAGACGGAAGAACCTTACTTGTGTAGGCCAGCAGGAGACTGAAGACCCTTCCTGTGTATACCAGCAGGAGACTGAAGACCCTTACTGTGTAGACCAGCAGGAGACGGAAGACCCTTACTGTGTAGACCAGCAGGAGACTGAAGAACCTTACTTGTGCAGGCCAGCAGGAGACTGAAGACCCTTACTGTGTAGGACAGCAGGAGACTGAAGAACCTTACTTGTGTAGGCCAGCAGGAGACGGAAGAACCTTACTGTGTAGGCCAGCAGGAGACGGAAGAACCTTACTGTGTAGACCAGCAGGAGACTGAAGAACCTTACTGTGTAGACCAGCAGGAGACGGAAGAACCTTACTGTGTAGACCAGCAGGAGACGGAAGAACCTTACTGTGTAGACCAGCAGGAGACGGAAGAACCTTACTGTGTAGACCAGCAGGAGACTGAAGAACCTTACTGTGTAGGCCAGCAGGAGACAGAAGAACCTTACTGTGTAGACCAGCAGGCGACTGAACAACCTTACTTGTGTAGGCCAAAGCGATAGCCCCCATTATGCAGTGGGAGAGGCACTGTTTAGTGAAGGCTTTATCTGTGTGAGGTTTGGTTTTCTAAACCCCTTCGTCCTGTCTATGTAGATGTGCAGAGCGTGTACTGGGAACAACAACTGTTGATGTTCCGGAGAGGAAAACGGTGGGGGGGGATAAAAAGCTTCCAACTCAAGGGGAAGACACATCAAAGATGGATTAATAATCTTAGGGATAAAGGCCGCAATAATATCCTATCGTTACCCGGTGCAAATTGTGCACATGACGAGTGCACTGAGAGTGCGTGAATGTCACTTACAGGCTTGGCGGAGGCAAATGCTAGTAATAGTGCTTAAATGAAAACATCTTCAGCTCAACCTGATCCAGGGACTCAAAAGGCTGTTGGCATAGAGCCTCCAAAATAAGTCCCATGCCGGGGGGCAAGCTGTTTGGACAACGGATGCAAACGCCGTGCGTCCTTCATAAAACGGGCGACAACGGGGTGTTGCCCTGCTATCGTTCTCCCAAAACCAACATGACAAGCCCAAATAGCTGCCAGATATACCTTAATAGTAGAAAAATAATTTCCCTTGTCTAGTAATGCCTGTAGAAACAACAGGATTACTGGGACAGAGCACTGGAATGGCACTGTCTGTGATTTAGTGCACCGTCTGTGATTTAGTGCACCGTCTGTGATTTAGTGCACCATGCCTCAAATAGTCACCATTTACAATCATAAAGGGACCTGGTGGATGAGGCTCTATCACTCTGAATAGTCTAATTGACATTTTGGGGAAGCCTGGGAGTGTTCAAGTTGAACCGTTCACTGACCAGGCCCAGAGTGCCAACCGTTCTGGGTGAGGATGGGAAATCACCCCCCCCGCCTGGCACTGTAGGTCCAGACTCCAGAGGGAGGGGCCACGGTTCGACCTCATAGTAGTTGAGTGAAATCCACTAGCCAGTGTTTCTCTGGCCAATGTGGCGCTATTCAGGCTAGAGTGGGGGAAATCAGGGCCAGTGTGTGTGTGTGTGTGTGTGGGGGGACACGTCTGCCAACGTGTCCACCCCTATCAGTGCATCCCGATCCCTCAGGAAAAGAACAGTGGACACTGTGTATTCTCCATTGATGCATAAACATCCACTGATGGAATGCCGAAGTGCGTCCAAACCTGACTGGCTACATCTGGGTGGAGCTTCCACTCCCCAAATAGACAGTTCCCTCTGGAGAGTAAATCTGCCACCAGATTCAGTACTCCCAATACATGAGTAGCTCTCAGTGACGGTGGTATTGTCTGTTCTGACTCCAGAAATGGGAGAAACGAGTTCCAGGCTGTTTATGTGAGTAGAAACGAGATGGAATCTCCACACCGCGGGGTCGTATCCCAACCCGAGAGAGACGAAGTCCGTCGTGACTACTTTTCTGGATAAAACAGTGCCCGTCTGGGAACTCTGTGACAGACATGACGGGAGTCTCCAGGAGTGCAGTGCTGCCGTGCAGATCTATGATAGATCTGTGAAAATCTAGATCTATGGAGATCTGTACACAGTGATGTTTGTGACGTAATTTGGCTCAGACCTAGAGAAAAGACCCAGCGTTGAAACCGTCTCATATTCAAGTGGTCTAATGGGATGACTGCTGAAGCCAATGCCATCACACCTAGCAGCCTCAGACATGTTTCGAAAGAGACCAGGTTCCCTCTGCGAAACAGTGCTAGGTAATTCTGGAATGTTCTTATACATTCCACTGAAAGGAGAGCTTTGAATGATACCGAATCTAGGGTTAAACATAGGAAAGAGATCTGCGTTGGAATCGGAATGCACTTTAATGTGTTTATTCTGAAACCTAGAAGTGTCGGGTGTTCCAAGAACAGCTGGCCGTGTTCTACGACATCTTTCGGATTCCCCGGCAGGAGGCTTTGGTGGCCTGGCCTGAGGGGATGAAGGAGTCTTTGTCTCTGTCAGATGATTCTGAAAGGAGGCTGTCGGAAAATCCTATTGAGTCATTTTCATCTCCAAATCAGGAAGCCTGGCAGGGAGGTCGCGAGGTCGTTACTGGAGTCCTCCAACAGCGGGGCAATAGCGTTGAGCTGGTCGCCCCAGCTAGTGCTAGCGGTCGCTCCACAATTCCCCGTGGGGAATATCCATGGCCGCTGATGAGCCATCGGGGACACCAGCCCCCATGTTAGGGTTCTGTTGACTCAGGCTAGCTTGGTGTGCTAGCCTGCGACAGAAGCTCTTCACAGTTAAGAGGGCACAGTGTGGACAGGAACCGGGGGAGACTAACGCTTCCTGGGCATGTTACAGTCCATGGCAAGCGGAGCACACTGAGTGGGCGTCCTTGGCCGACATCTTGTTTCCACAGGAGCAGATTCGTGCCGGGAGCTTTCCCCTCGTTTGGGGTGGGAGATGCTTTTGTCACCATACCTGGGATGCTATGTTTTTTGCTGTCAGAAAATAAACTAGCGTGGTAGGCTAGTCCGATAGCCAGCGATTAGTGGGTTATCTCCGACGGTGGACCTTGGCCAGATACCATTTCCGAAAATACATAAAAAAGATAGCTTGGTGTCGGTAGTAAGCTTTTGTGGATTTACTTCAACAATAAAAGTTATGTAGTGTGGTGGCTAGCTTGTTAACGACTAGTCACTGTTTGGATATGGCTAACTTGGTCGTGAACGAGTTAACCCTGTTACAGCTGTAGCCGTTTCTCCCTCGAAGAATTTCCCTCTTACTATGGTGAAGGAAAAGGAACATTTCCATCATCAAACATTCCAGGGAATAGCGCCCCACGAGCGAGTTATCCGCTCACATCTGTGGACAGTTTAGCCAATTCGTGCCAAAGTAAGCGCTCTGATGAAAAGCGAGAAGAGGTGTTTGAATGACTCAGAGACGTTGCATCAAATCTTTTATAGGGTAGGAGGGACACCCTTCCTCGGCGCACACATCTCGACGTCTAGCCAATCACGGCTGGCGTAGCGTAATAAAGGCTTCTGACGAATACACTGGAGGCGTATACCATCAGTGAAATACCCAAAACAAACTGGAATTAACCAAATGGAAAACAAATTGCTGTTCAATGTACATAATCTTCTGAGACAATTGCAGGCTGCCAAGGGTTGTGTCCCAAATGGCAACATTTTCCCTTCATAGTGCACTACTTGACCAGGGCCCAAAAGTAGTGTACTATGTAGGGAATATGGTACCATTTGGGACACAGACTGGAAAAACAATGGTTCACCCCTCTGAGGAAATGCCAAACATTACAGGCAGTTATAAATAGAGGCTCCTGCCTGACTTTGTAGAGCTGCGGTGCCGTGCGATTCAGGACAGGAAACGCCTCACAGCCTGGGGTCATTGGAAAAGCTTTCTCCCACCCCTCCTCTATTGTCTTTAGCTCTCTCTCTCTCCCTTTCTGTCTGTGTTCCTTGATAATCTCTCTCTCTCTCTCTACTCTCTCTCCCTTTCTGTCTGTGTTCCTTGATAATCTCTCTCTCTCTACTCTCTCTCCCTTTCTGTCTGTGTTCCTTGATAATCTCTCTCTCTCCATTTCTGTCTGTGTTCCTTGATAATCTCTCTCTCTCTACTCTCTCTCCCTTTCTGTCTGTGTTCCTTGATAATCTCTCTCTCTCCCTTTCTGTCTGTGTTCCTTGATAATCTCTCTCTCTCTACTCTCTCTCCCTTTCTGTCTGTGTTCCTTGATAATCTCTCTCTCTCTCTCTACTCTCTCTCCCTTTCTGTCTGTGTTCCTTGATAATCTCTCTCTCTCTCTCTCCCTTTCTGTCTGTGTTCCTTGATAATCTCTCTCTCTCTCTCTACTCTCTCTCCCTTTCTGTCTGTGTTCCTTGATAATCTCTCTCTCTCTACTCTCTCTCCCTTTCTGTCTGTGTTCCTTGATAATCTCTCTCTCTCCCTTTCTGTCTGTGTTCCTTGATAATCTCTCTCTCTCTACTCTCTCTCCCTTTCTGTCTGTGTTCCTTGATAATCTCTCTCTCTCTACTCTCTCTCCCTTTCTGTCTGTGTTCCCTGATAATCTCTCTCTCTCTACTCTCTCTCCCTTTCTGTCTGTGTTCCTTGATAATCTCTCTCTCTCTCTACTCTCTCTCCCTTTCTGTCTGTGTTCCTTGATAATCTCTCTCTCTCTCTCTCTCTCTCCCTTTCTGTCTGTGTTCCTTGATAATCTCTCTCTCTCTACTCTCTCTCCCTTTCTGTCTGTGTTCCTTGATAATCTCTCTCTCTCTCTCTACTCTCTCTCCCTTTCTGTCTGTGTTCCTTGATAATCTCTCTCTCTCTCTCTACTCTCTCTCCCTTTCTGTCTGTGTTCCTTGATAATCTCTCTCTCTCTCTACTCTCCTCCCTTTCTGTCTGTGTTCCTTGATAATCTCTCTCTCTCTCTCCCTTTCTGTCTGTGTTCCTTGATAATCTCTCTCTCTCTACTCTCTCTCCCTTTCTGTCTGTGTTCCTTGATAATCTCTCTCTCTCTACTCTCTCTCCCTTTCTGTCTGTGTTCCTTGATAATCTCTCTCTCTCTCTCTACTCTCTCTCCCTTTCTGTCTGTGTTCCTTGATAATCTCTCTCTCTCTCTCTACTCTCTCTCCCTTTCTGTCTGTGTTCCTTGATAATCTCTCTCTCTCTACTCTCTCTCCCTTTCTGTCTGTGTTCCTTGATAATCTCTCTCTCTCTCTCTACTCTCTCTCCCTTTCTGTCTGTGTTTCTTGATAATCTCTCTCTCTCTACTCTCTCTCCCTTTCTGTCTGTGTTCCTTGATAATCTCTCTCTCTCTCTCTCTACTCTCTCTCCCTTTCTGTCTGTGTTCCTTGATAATCGCTCTCTCTCTCTCTCTCTACTCTCTCTCCCTTTCTGTCTGTGTTCCTTGATAATCTCTCTCTCTCTACTCTCTCTCCCTTTCTGTCTGTGTTCCTTGATAATCTCTCTCTCTCTCTCTCTCTCTCTCTCCCTTTCTGTCTGTGTTCCTTGATAATCTCTCTCTCTCTACTCTCTCTCCCTTTCTGTCTGTGTTCCTTGATAATCTCTCTCTCTCTCTCTCTCTACTCTCTCTCTTTCTGTCTGTGTTCCTTGATAATCTCTCTCTATAAATATACTCTCCCTTCTGTCTGTGTTTCTTGCTTGTCTCTCTCTATAAATATACTCTCTCTCTTTCTGTCTGTGTTCCTTGCTTGTCTCTCTCTATGAATATACTCTCTCTCTCTTTCTGTCTGTTTCTTGATTCTCTCTCTCTCTCTCTCTCTCTATATATATATATATATATTCTCTCTTTCTGTCTGTTTCTTGATTATCTCTCTCATATATATATATATATATATATATTCTCTCTTTCTGTCTGTTTCTTGATTATCTCTCTCATATATATATATATATATATATATACTCTCTCTCTCTCTACTCTCTCTCCCTTTCTGTCTGTGTTCCTTGATAATCTCTCTCTCTCTCTCTACTCTCTCTCCCTTTCTGTCTGTGTTCCTTGATAATCTCTCTCTCTCTCTCTCTCTACTCTCTCTCCCTTTCTGTCTGTGTTCCTTGATAATCTCTCTCTCTATACTCTCTCTCCCTTTTTGTCTCTGGGTTTCTTGATATCTCTCTGTCACACACATATACTCTCCCTCCCTTCCTTCCTTCCTCTTTCTCCCTCTCTTTAATTCTCTCTCTCCCTCTTCCTCATCCCACTGTCTCTCCCCCTCTCTCTTCACACTCCTCGCCTCTTAAATGGGAACCTTGGGAGAACACTTGACAAACAGCTGTTCATTTATTCATATGTCTCCTCTTACTGTAGACGTGGTCCTTACCAGCCGTGTTATGATTGGGAATGTGTGTGGACATTGACCCGAATGAATGAGCGCCATGGTTAAGTGAGGTTAAGTCAGTCATGGGTGCTGTTCATTAGCTTAATGTACTTTAGATACTTTAGCTACATCAACGCACACAAAAAGTGGTCAAACTCATTGCATGTTCAATCTCGACATGATCCTACAGAATGTTTTCTGCAGTGTTGGTCGAGTCAGAGCTAGGACACATGGTGGGGTAGCTAGGCGGTAGTTCAGGTCTGTGTCCCAAATGGTGAAGTCAGGTCTTGGTATTGAGGATATTTTATTTAGCTGCATCAGTATGTGGGAGCTGAAGCACCTGGATGTGGGAGCTGAGAGGGAGATGAAGCACCTGGATGTGGGAGCTGAGAGGGAGATGAAGCACCTGGATGTGGGAGCTGAGAGGGAGATGAAGCACCTGGATGTGGGAGCTGAGAGGGAGCTGAAGCACCTGGATGTGGGAGCTGAGAGGGAGATGAAGCACCTGGATGTTGGAGCTGAGAGGGAGATGAAGCACCTGGATGTGGGAGCTGAGAGGGAGCTGAAGCACCTGGATGTGGGAGCTGAAGCACCTGGATGTGGGAGCTGAAGCACCTGGATGGGAGCTGAGAGGGAGGAGCTGGGAGCTGAAGCACCCTGGATGTGGGAGCTGAAGCACCTGGGGAGCTGAAGCACCTGGATGTGGGAGCTGAGAGGGAGCTGAAGCACCTGGATGTGGGAGCTGAAGCACCTGGATGTGGGAGCTGAGAGGGATCTGAAGCACCTGGATGCTGGGAGCTGAAGCACCTGGATGTGGGAGCTGAGAGGGAGCTGAAGCACCTGGATGTGGGAGCTGATGCACCTGGATGTGGGAGCTGAGCACCTGGATGTGGGAGCTGACCTGGAGGGGAGCTGATGCACCTGGATGTGGGAGCTGAGAGGGAGCTGATGCACCTGGATGTGGGAGCTGAGAGGGAGCTGAGCTGCACCTGGATGTGGGAGCTGAGAGGGAGCTGAAGCACCTGGATGTGGGAGCTGACCTGGATGGGAGCTGAGAGGACCTGGATGATGGGAGCTGAGAGGGAGCTGAAGCACCTGGATGTGCTGGGAGCTGACCTGGAGGGAGCTGAGATGTGGGATGCACCTGGATGTGGGAGCTGAGAGGGAGCTGAAGCACCTGGATGTGGGAGCTGAGAGGGATCTGAAGTATATGGATGTGGGAGCTGAGATGAATCTGCTGCGCGTGAGGTGGGATGTGGGAGTTAAGAGAGAAGAGACATGTTTACTTCTTCCTTTGTGAGTTTAGCTGGCCCTGTTCGTACCATTCATCACCCCCAATGCCACGCACTGAGTGACAGAATGGTTCTGTCTTTAAAGTAGTGGCAGTACTATACTGGAATAATATTGAATATGATTGGTGGTTCCACTCAGGACGGCAGGTATACCAGGCAGTCTCTCTCAGTTTCTCATGAATCTGCAGTAAATAATAATAGGACTGTATTAGAAACAGAAATGTTAATTGTTAGCCAGATTTTGTTAACAGAATAGAATATGATTATGAATTGATGCATTGAAAGTGTTCTACATCTCCAGCTTTAGAAATCACTACCTCGTCACTAGCTTCCTACAAAATGAAGGGGCGTCGACGTTTTCCCAAATGGCACTCTATTCCCTATATAACTGCACTAAATAGGGAATAGAGTTCAATTTGGGACGTAGCCAACCGTAGATTGTTTCCTTGACTGCCGTACAGGCTGAATGGGTCCACAGGGAATGCAGGTTCCCACTGAAAAGATCCTCGGCACAGACAATCTAACTGACGTTTATGCACTGCACTTGTATAGATTGCTTTTTCATTTGATCTGCACAAAATGTGCATTTTTATAGGATATATATGGTATAAAGGTAAGCCATTAGTTCAGTTGAATACACACATTTCTGTCAACACTGAAGTTTCTGGGAGTAAAATGGGAAATGGGAAACCAAAAAATGATTTAATTCCTCCGGCTTTATGCATTAATGTTTCTTTCCTTTACACAATATTGATATTGCTTGTCACTACGGATTTATGCTTCAATCTCTCAGTACATAATGCTGTGATCTGGAGGGTTTGAATGTTTTAAAAAAATGTGAAGACATTCTTATGCTCCTTAGTTGATGGTCAAGAGAAATGTGCTTTCAAAAAAATGTAAACGTGTCAAATAATCTCTGTTTTTGAGAGTGGACTCTTGTTCCTGGAATATATATATATATATATCAACTTAAATGGCAAGAGGGAAATACTATTGTGCTCAGTCACAAAACAAGGCTATGTCATGTTTCCACAAAGATGCTTCTAATGAGGAACACTGTGTCATGTTTCCACAAAGACGCTTCTGATGAGGAGCACTTTGCATTACGTTGTACTGATGTAACTGACTGGTGTTAGGGGAGAGAGAGTGAGTGGGTTGGGGTTCCTGTTTTAGTCTCCACACCCGCCGTGTCCGTGTAAGTCAGAGAGCCCTGGAAGCAGTGGTTACTTCCTGGATCAATAGTCCAATAGTCTGCATGCATCATCAGGGACACCTGACCTGACCAATAGGGTTGTATTCAGGGACACCTGGCCAAAAGGGTTTTATATCATCAGGGACACCTGGCCAGGGTTTTATCATCAGGGACACCTGACCAATAGGGTTGTATCATCAGGGACACCTGGCCAAAAGGGTTTTATATCATCAGGGACACCTGGCCAATAGGGTTTTATCATCAGGGACACCTGACCAATAGGGTTTTATCATCAAGGACACCTGACCAATAGGGTCTTATCATCAGGGACACCTGGCCAAAAGGGTTTTATCATCAGGGACACCTGGCCAAAAGGGTTTTATCATCAGGGACACCTGGCCAAAAGGGTTTTATCATCAGGGACACCTGACCAATAGGGTTTTATCATCAGGGACACCTGACCAATAGGGTTTTATCATCAGGGACACCTGACCAATAGGGTTTTATTATCAGGGACACCATCCAATAGCATCAGGGTAGCCTTTGCCGAGTCCCCAACAACCAGATGCTTTGTTTTCAGGGGAAATGGAAAGAGAGACTGTGGATGCTCTGTGTTCATGGGAAATGGAAAGAGAGCCTGTGGATGCTCTGTGTTCAGGGGAAATGGAAAGAGAGCCTGTGGATGCTCTGTGTTCAGGGGAAATGGAAAGAGAGCCTGTGGATGCTCTGTGTTCAGGGGAAATGGAAAGAGAGCCTGTGGATGCTCTGTGTTCAGGGGAAATGGAAAGAGAGCCTGTGGATGCTCTGTGTTCAGGGGAAATGGAAAGAGAGCCTGTGGATGCTCTGTGTTCATGGGAAATGGTAAGAGAGACTGTGACACAACTTCCTCTTTTGGACATTAACAAGGCGACACTCCATCTGAACTCCTACTAATTTACTGGATTGGTTGAACAGTGCAGAGGAGAACCTCCCCTGTCTAATAGGTGTTTGTCATCAGGGACACCCAGCCAATAAGGATTTATCATCAGAGAGACCAAACCAATAAGGTCGTCGTCATCAAAGACACTCAACCAATCTGGCTGCCGGCATCAGGGACACCTGACCAATGACAATTTGTGTCAGGTTGTGTCATAGCAGCACATTTAGAAGCACTATGACCTGGATCACAATGCAGGAGGCTTTGTGAAACTAGTCGGCCATCTTGGTTCTTCAGAGGAGATTAATATAAATAGTTAGCCCCTGAGCCAGGCAGGAACCGCTGCTCTGAGAACTGCACCCAATGTGAAATTGAAACGCCTGGCTGCATTACTGGCTGTGTGTCCCAAATGGCAACCCTGGCTGGGCAAAAGTAGTGCACTACATAGGGACTTGGGTTTTATTTGGGATGCAGACACTTGTGCCTGCTTAGATTGTATTAATAGAAATGGAATGTTTGATTAAACCAACTGCCTAGAGAGTGTTGGCTAGAGAGAGAAGATGTGGAACATGAACTGTGGACAGAGCCCCATGTCTTTAAATACAGTACCAGTCAAAAGTTTGGACACATTTACTCAATCAAGGGTTTTTCTTTATTTTTACTATTTTCTACATTGTAGAATAAAAGTGAAGACCTCAAAACAATGAAATAACACATATGGGGGGAACAAAAAGTGTTAAACAAGTCAAAATATACTTTAGATTTTAGATTATTCAAAGTAGCCACCCTTTGCCTTGATGACAGCTTTGCACTTTTGGCATTCTCTCAACCAGCTTCACCTGGAATGCTTTTCCAACAGTTTTTAAGGAGTTCCCACCTTTGGTGAGCACTAGTTGGCTGCTTTTCCTTCACTCTGCGCTCCAACTCATCCCAAACCACCTATATTGGGTTGAGGTCGGGTGATTGTGGACGCCAGGTCATCTGATGCAGAACACCATCACTCTCCTTCTTGTTCAAATAGCCTTTACACAGCCTGGAGGTGTGTTGGGTCATTGTCCTGTTGAAAAGAAAATGATAGTCCCACTAAGCGAAAATCAATTGGGATGGCGTATCGCTGCAGAATGCTGTGGTAGCCATGCTGGTTAAATGTGCCTTGACTTCTAAATAAATTACCCACAGTGTCATCAGCAAAGCACCATCACCGCTCCTCCTCCTCCATGCTTCACGGTGGGAACCTCACATGCAGAGATCATCGTTCACCTTCTCTGCATCTCACAAAAACACTGTTGGAACCAAACATCTCAAATTTGGACTCATCAGACCAAAGGTCAGATTTCCACCGGTCTAATGTCCATTTCTCGTGTTTCTTGTCCCAAGCAAATCTCTTCTTCTTATTGGTGTCCTTTAGTAGTGTTTTTTATTGATACAGACCTAATATGAAATAATACTGTACTGACTTTCTCTACTCCGTGAAAGAGAACTGCTTATTTGAGCTCAGTTTTGGTACATTGCTCTTTGGAGAGTGGAGAATCAACTGTCATTATTTAAATCCTATTCCATCCTTTATTACAGCTGTTTTACCCTACAGTACAGGGCCAATTAAAACATCTCTACTGGCCTCAAAACGGGTATTTAATGAGTAATGTGTTGCTGTTCCACATGAAGTAGCTAACAGAGCAGAGTGGAGTAATCCAGTCATTTGTAATTACCGTCCATAACCTTTTGTTCTCGTCTGATATATGAGGAATGCTTCTCTGCATACCAGTGGCGTTCGGTGACGATTAAGATTAGGGAGGACGATTATTTCTACGACAGCCTATTGGATGACTGTTATTCATACTCCATTCACCCAGTTCAATGTAACATGGATAGGTTTAGGCTACAACATGATACTAGAATGTTCCCTGTAGCCCATCATGAGGTCGCTACAACCTAGCCTCTAAATGGGGAGGCAGGTAGCCCAGTGGTTAGAGTGTTGGACTAGTAACCGAAAGATCGAATCCCTGAGCCGACAAGGTAAGAATCTGTTGTTCTGTCCCTGAACAAGGCAGTTAACCCACCGTTCCTAGGTTGTCATTGAAAATTAAAGTTTACAACGCAAGTGCACACAAGTTTGAGAGAAACATTAGAGTAATCAAGGTGACAGACAATGACACATTCAACACCACCTTGTGCACTCTTGCCTGCATCTAGCTGATCTAGGGTGTAGTCATTAGTCTAGCAGTTTCAAACAAGTGTTTCTGTTGGATAAATTCAGGTATGTTAATCCCTGTTCTGTTTGCTTCCATCAAAGAAACATTTTTTTCAACAGAATCTGCTAAATTAATACACCCCTGGTCACTTTCATAGCAGCCACATACTAACAGCTCATTGTATTTATTTGTTTTACCTTGATTTAACAAGGCAAGTCAGTTAAGAACAAACTCTTATTTTCAATGACGTCCTAGGAACAGTGGGTTAACTGCCTCGTTCAGGGCAGAACAACAGATTAGTAACTTGTCAGCTCAGGGATTTGAACTTGCAACCTTCCGGTTACTAGTCCAACACTCTAAACACTAGGCTACCCTTCCTTTTCGCAACAATCTACGCATTCTCCTCCATTCACCTTTCCCCTCCGCTTGTGTACTTCAGTGCACAAACCCGTCAGCTTGTGACAAGGCGAAAAAACCTTTCCAAGCCAAACTTTCATATCATGACCGCTAACCGCTAAACACAGCCTACATTGTTATCACGTCATAGACCATCACCATAGCTACTAGAACTAACACGTTAGTAAACCTGCTACAATCATGCAGTACAGTGTACAGTCAGCAGCAAGCAGTTCAGCAGTTACACCGGTGGGGCCCTGTGGCAATAAATTAATGAAACCAAAAGTTCCAGTGTTGGATAGCCCGCTAGCTAACATAGTATCCTTCTCTGTTTTGAGCCAGGTGTTTGAGTAAGCTAAACTAGCTAGCTGCATTCGCTATCTAAGTGAAAAAAATATAATGAAATATAGCTAGCTCTCTCTCTCTCTTGCTTACTTATCCTTCATTTTTAAATAAATACATTTGTTCAAAACTGTTCAACTATTGTATTTTCTCTTTGAGTCAACTACTCACCACATTGTATGCATTGCAGTGCTATCTAGTTGTAGGTTATGCTTTCAGTACTAGATTAATTCTCTGATCCTTTGATTGGGTGGACAACATGTCAGCTCATGCTGCAAGAGCTCTGATAGGTTGGAGGACGTCCTCCGGAAGTTGTCATGATTATCCTTCCACTTTTTTTGGTTAATACATGATTCCATATGTGTTATTTCATAGCTTTGATGTCTTCACTATCATTCTATTACGTAGAAAATAGTAAAAAAAAATAAAGAAACACCCTTGAATGAGTAGGTGTGTCCAAACTTTTGACTGGTACTGTAGATATGGGTGGCAGGTAGCCTAGCGGCTAGAGCGTTGGACCAGTAACCGAAAGTGTTGCTTGATCGAATCCCCGAGCTGACAAGGTAAAAATGTGTCATTCTGCCCCTGAGCACGGAAGTTAACCCACTGTTCCCCAGCAGGCTGTCATTGTAAATAAGATAATAATATTTTTTTTTCTTAACTGTCTTGCCTAGTTAAATAAAATAACTGGAAGTGTTTGTTTTCTGTTGTGACTGTTCAGGATGGAACTGTGAACAGAATGGAACTCTGTGATGGTAAATGGAACCTTGACAGATAGTTCTGGAACCCCCTGAGGAACTTATCTCCCCTGTTGGCATACTGTAACACTCTCAGCATCACACTCTATACTCCCTGTTGTCCTACTTTTCTTTAAAGACACCTACACAGTTCCCGTTGACACGAACCCCCTCATGGGATGGGACTGTGACAGACAGAGGCTCGCTGGGTAACAAATGGCACGATATTCCCTATATACGGTATAGTGCACCATGGGCCAATGGGCCCTGCTCAAAAGTAATGCGCTATAAAGGGAATATGATGCCATTTGGGAAGCATCCTGTGACCGACAGACATCTCCCAGGGACAGGTATAACACCACATGGAGATCTGGGAGAAACACAGGAGCTACGAGTACTGTCAGTCAAACACTGAAATTCTCATAGAAAAAGACTCACTGTCACTTTACACTGCAGCTGACTAGCACCAACCCTGCAGCACCTGTATTCATTAGAGCTAGGCTACTTGTGGTGTCGATGCTGTCTTTCTGAGACCATTTGTATCTCATAGGTACTGTACATAGGACTGTGGATGGAGTGCTGCATTTATCAGCATGTCTATTGGGAATGTATGTTCTGATCAGCTGTCTCACGTGTAACGGGAATTTGATTTCTGTAGAGTGAAAGAGGTCCTCTTGAGAGTGTACATCTTGTTACAGTCTCTGCATCCCAAAATGACACCCTATTCAGAGGCCTACGGGCCATGATCAAAGGTAGTGAAGCGAATAGGGAGTAATTTTGGATGCAGGCATAGTGTAGAAACCCAACAGACCTGTCTGCATGGTATCCCTCCCACATCCGGGCTCCCTTCTGGCGCAGCGGGGTCTAAGGCACTGCATCTCAGTGCTAGAGGGGTAACTACAGTCTCTGGTTCGAATCTAGGCTATATCACATCCGGGCTCCCTTGTGGCGCAGCGGGGTCTAAGGCACTGCATCTCAGTGCTAGAGGGGTAACTACAGTCTCTGGTTCGAATCTAGGCTATATCACATCCGGGCTCCCTTGTGGCGCAGCGGGGTCTAAGGCACTGCATCTCAGTGCTAGAGGCATAACTACAGTCCCTGGTTCGAATCTAGGCTGTATCACGTCCGACTGTGATTGGGAGTCCCATAAGGCGGAGCACAATTGGTCCAGTGTTGTCCGGGTTTGGCCCGGGGGTAGGCCATCATTGTAAATAAGAATTTGTTCTAAACTGACTTGCCTAGTTAAATAAAGGTTCAATAAAAAATGTTGAAAAATAAATAAAAATCTGTCTCACTCCAACCGAATCATTCGACCTATCCTCCAAATCACAGCCTTCCCCCCCAAGTTGACCTGTGAATCTTACTTGGGAAGAAGGGTTGCAAAGTTCCCAGGATTGGCAGAAATCCCGATTGGAGGATCCCCCGGAATCAGGAGGGAATAAGCAACTGGGATTCCTTAAAGACTTTGAGAGAAAGTGTATGGTGTTTTGCAACTGTAATGAACCTCATTCCGGGGAGGTGTTCCTCTCTGCTACAGCTGGGTGTGTAATCGTTGACAGGTATTATTGTTGTCCACAGCTGCAGCATCTTAGGAGGATGAATGGTCCCAATGGTTCCATCTTAGTTTTGGCTCGGTTCTGACCCTGACCCTCTAACCTGTACAGGTTACACCCATCACTAGAGGTCAGGGGTCGCTGTCAAGCCCAGGCAGCTGAGCTGCCCACTCTCTCTCTCTCTCTTACACGCACACACACAGACAGACAAGACAGACACGCACGCGCCAAGGGAGTACACACACAGACAGACAGACACCCAATCAGCCTCTCACTCAAACACACACCCACCCAAGCAGCCTCTCACTCAAACACACACCCACCCAATCAGCCTCTCACTCAAACACACACCCACCCAAGCAGCCTCTCACTCAAACACACACCCATCCAAGCAGCCACTCACTAAACACACACCCACCCAAGCAGCCTCTCACTCAAACACACACACCCATCCAAGCAGCCACTCACTAAACACCCACCCACCCAAGCAGCCTCTCACTCAAACACACACACACACCCAAGCAGCCTCTCACTCAAACAATTGACTGGTTACGTGACTTTAGCATTAATGCCTTGTAGGCTTTTAAGGTATGTGTCCTTTTTCACTCCTGGAAGTGAGGTTTGTATGACAGAAATACAGTATTATATTTGAAAGGACCTCCCTGGATGTATAGTTTTATATGACTACATTATATTTTAAAGGAACTGTATAGTTATCTGTTTACTATATGCAAGACCACGTAAAAGGATTCCTTCAAGTGATTATTGTGTTCATGTGATTGTGTAAACATAATTCAAGGAAGAGGCCTATACGGCGAGTCACCTAACAGTAAATTGTCCCCATTGTTTAGACAAGGCTAATTGTCATTGTTCCAGAAATGCCATATTCTGCTGTGACGCAGGCTTTGTCTGGGCTCAGCTAGAGCCCAGTGAACACAGTCCCCTGGGCATGTTCCTTCCCTGGGATTAAACACACAAACAAAACAAAAACAAAGACAGCGACTCTGTCCCAAATGGCACCCTATTCCCTATGTAGTGCACTACTTTAGACCAGAGCCTATAGGGAATAGGGTGCCATTTGGGATGCAGAAGAGACACAGACTAAGAAAAACACAAACAAAACATAAATAATTTATATTTCAGAACCCCTGCCTGTCATTCATACAATAGACTCCTATACTGGGAGTCAATCAGAACCCCTGGTTGTCATGCCTACAATAGACTCCTATACTGGGAGTCAATCAGAACCCCTGGTTGTCATGCCTACAATAGACTCCTATACTGGGAGTCAATCAGAACCCCTGGTTGTCATGCCTACAATAGACTCCAATACTGGGAGTCAATCAGAACCCCTGGTTGTCATGCCTACAATAGACTCCTATACTGAGAGTCCAAAACATGTCAAAGCAGATGTTATAAGATCCTAAGAGCGTTTGACAGCTGGTCAAGTAGTTTAACTGGGAGGTTATATCCTCATTGAGCTGTAGGACAGTGAACCAGTAGTTTAACTGGGAGGTTATGTCTTCATTGAGCTGTAGGACAGTGAACCAGTAGGGCAAATAGATTTGAGATAGTCCAAATCTTTAGCTAGTTTGTTGTGTAAAATATGTAGCCATGTAGTTATATAAGTGGATTCTGGAAACACCAGCTGACTATTGTATGCCCAAATGTCCCCTATTTCCTATATAGTTTGGACTAGGGCTCATAGCAGCTCTGGTCACTAGTAGTGCACTATGTAGGGAATAGGGTGCCATTTGGGACACTCGCTCTGATCAAACATGCTAAATGAGTCATCTGAAATATTCATTTATTTCTTTTCACCGTCTGATTCTGCTGAAAAAAGCCTGTCTGTACTATAAATGTTACGTCCTGCAGTAATCAACATAAGAAGATCTGCTGAATCTATCTGCTGAATCGGTTCTCTGGGCTTCTGTACCCTAACAGAAAGCAGAGCCTTATGGTGACCTTTCACCTTAACAAGATATTAATACTGTGTGTCAAATGGCAGGGTAGCCTAGTGGTTAGAGCATTGGACTAGTAACTGGAAGGTTGCGAGTTCAAACCCCTGAGCTGACAAGCTACAAATCTGTTGTTTTGCGCCCTGAACAGTCAGTTAGCCCACTGTTCCTAGGCCGTCATTGAAAATAAGAATTTGTTCTTTAACTGACTTGCCTTGTTAAATAAAGGTAAAATAAATTTGCACGATTCGCAAAAAAAATCCTGACATTGGTACCTTGACTTCAATGGGATTTGTTAAAACGTTAGCATTTGGAATCAGTGTCAGGGAAATGAAACCAAAGCATGGACTGCGGTACTACCTTGTCCATAGACTGATTTACAGGATAAGGAAACGGACGTGTCATTTTGTCCTTTGGTTGAGCTATTGCCCAATATCTTACAATTATTAAATCAATTTGTCTACAGTAGGAAGGCGATGTCTTTCTATGTGCTATTCCCTCTTACCTGGAGCAGCAGTACAGAGGGCAGAGAGGTCACCTTTCCTCCTCCCCCTCCTCTACCCTCCTCATCTCTGGCTCCTGGATGCTTATCCTTATAAAAATGGCACCAGTCAGATGCTGGCACTAAGACAGCTGTATTCCACAATACAGCAAACCAGAAAACGCTCACCCAAGACGCAGCGCTCTTAGTAGCTGGGGACTTTAATGCAGGGAAACTTAAAACCGTTTTACCAAATTTCTATCAACATGTTAAATGTGCAACCAGTGGAAGAGAGAAACTCTGGACCAACTTTACTCCAAACATAGAGACACATACAAAACTCTCCCTCGCCCTCCATTTGGCAAATCTGACCATAATTCTATCCTCCTGATTCTTACTTACAAACAAAAATTAAAGTAGAATGCACCAGTGACCCGATCAATAAAAAAGTGGTCAGAGGAAGCAGATGCTAAGCTACAGGACTGTTTTGCTAGAACAGACTGGAACATGTTCCGGGATTCCTCCGATGGCATTGAGGAGTACACCACATCAGTCATTGGCTTCATCAATAAGTGCATCGATGACGTCCCCCCCACAGTGACCGTACATACATACCCCAACCAGAAGCTATGGATTACAGGCAACATCCGGACTGAGGTAAATGCTAGAGATGCTGCTTTCAAGCTAACCCGGACTCTTATAAGAAATCCCTCTATGCCCGCCAACGAACCATCAAACAGGCAAGGTGTCAATATAGGACTAAGATCGAGTCGTACTACACCGGCTCAGACGCTCGTCGGATGTGGCAGAGCTTGCAAACCATTACAGACTACAAAGGGAAGCACAGCCGAGAGCTGCCCAGTGACACGAGCCTACCAGAAGAGCTAAACTACTATGCTCGATTCGAGGCAAATAACACTGAAACATGCATGAGAGCACCAGCTGTTCCGGAAGACTGTGTGATCATGCTCTCCGCAGCCGATGTGAGTAAGACCTTTTAAATAGGTCAACATTCACAAGGCGGCAGGGCCAGGTGGATTACCAGGACGTGTACTGTGAGCAAGCGCTGACCAACAGACCTATGTGAGAATGCTATTCATTGACTACAGCTCAGTGTTCAATGCCATACTGCCCTCAAAGCTCATCAATAAGCTAAAGATTCTGGGACTAAACACCTCGCTCTTCAACTGGATCCTGGACTTCCTGACGGGCCTCCCCAGGTGGTAGAGGTAGGTAACAACATATTCACCGCATATCCTCAACACAGGGGCCCCTCACGGGTGCGTGCTCAGTCCTCTCCTGTACTCTCCTGTTCACTCATGACTGCACGGCCAGGCACGACTCCAACACCATCATTAAGTTTGCCGATGACACAACAGTGGTAGACAAAGAAGATGATTGTGGACTACAGGAAAAAGAGGACCGAGCACGCCCCCATTCTCATCAACTGGGCTGTAGTGGAGCAGGTTGAGCTTCAAGTTCCTTGGTGTCCACATCACCAACAAACTAACATGGTCCAAGCACACCAAGACAGTCGTGAAGAGGGCACAAAAAAACTATTCCCCCTCATGAGACTGAAAAGATTTGGCATGGGTCCTCAGATCCTCAAAAGTTTCTACAGCTGCACCATCAAGATTTTCCTGACTGGTTGCATCACTGCCTGCTCGGCTTCCGACCACAAGGCACGACAGAGGGTAATGCAAACGGCCCAGTACATCACAGGGTCCAAGCTTCCTGACATCCAGGGCCTCTATACCAAGCAGTACCGGAGCGCCAAGTCTAGGTCCAAGAGGCTTCTAAACAGCTTCTACCCACAAGCCATAAGTCTCCTGAACATCTAATCAAATGGCTACCCAGACTATTTGCATTGTCCCCCCTTTTACACCGCTGCTACTCTCTGTTGTTGTCATCTCTGCATAGTCACTTTAATAACTCTACCTACATGTACATATTACCTCAACTAACTGGTGCCCCCTGTATATAACCTCCACATTGACTCTGTACCGGTACCCCATGTATATAGCCTCCACATTGACTCTGTACCGGTGCCCCTGTATATAGCCTCCACATTGACTCTGTACCGGTACCCCCTGTATATAGCCTCCACATTGACTCTGTACCGGTACCCCCTGTATATAGCCTCCACATTGACTCTGTACCGGTACCCCCTGTATATAGCCTCCACATTGACTCTGTACCAGTGCCCCTGTATATAGCCTCCACATTGACTCTGTACCGGTACCCCCTGTATATAGCCTCCACATTGACTCTGTACCGGTACCCCATGTATATAGCCTCCACATTGACTCTGTACCAGTGCCCCTGTATATAGCCTCCACATTGACTCTGTACCGGTACCCCCTGTATATAGCCTCCACATTGACTCTGTCGGTACCCCCTGTATATAACCTCCACATTGACTCTGTACCGGTACCCCATGTATATAGCCTCCACATTGACTCTGTACCAGTGCCCCTGTATATAGCCTCCACATTGACTCTGTACCGGTACCCCCTGTATATAGCCTCCACATTGACTCTGTACCGGTACCCCCTGTATATAGCCTCCACATTGACTCTGTACCGGTACCCCCTGTATATAGCCTCCACATTGACTCTGTACCAGTGCCCCTGTATATAGCCTCCACATTGACTCTGTACCGGTACCCCTGTATATAGCCTCCACATTGACTCTGTACCGGTACCCCATGTATATAGCCTCCACATTGACTCTGTACCAGTGCCCCTGTATATAGCCTCCACATTGACTCTGTACCGGTACCCCCTGTATATAGCCTCCACATTGACTCTGTACCGGTACCCCATGTATATAGCCTCCACATTGACTCTGTACCAGTGCCCCTGTATATAGCCTCCACATTGACTCACGGTACCCCCTGTATATAGCCTCCACATTGACTCTGTACCGGTACCCCCTGTATATAGCCTCCACATTGACTCTGTACCAGTACCCCCTGTATATAGCCTCCACATTGACTCTGTACCGGTACCCCCTGTATATAGCCTCCACATTGACTCTGTACCGGTGCCCCTGTATATAGCCTCCACATTGACTCTGTACCGGTACACCCTGTATATAGCCTCCACATTGACTCTGTACTGGTACCCCCTGTATATAGCCTCCACATTGACTCTGTACCCCCTGTATATAGCCTCCACATTGACTCTGTACCGGTACCCCCTGTATATAGCCTCCACATTGACTCT
>NW_024609502.1:42500-70000 GCF_018296145.1 Oncorhynchus tshawytscha
AGAAAAAAGTATCCCAATTGAGATTTAAACAGTCGCATGTAATAAAGTATCAATAAATAAATAAAATATTAAAATAATCCATTTGTTTAAACTATATTGTGCGAATATAACACAACATAACGTATTCAGAGGGTGGACAGGGTATACAATGTGGGTTTTGGGCATTTAATTAACTTTTAATTTTTTTAAATATGTTTTTTTTTCTTCCATTAGGATAAATCAAGGGAAGCGTTCTGAATTTGATTGTATACACTTTAGGGAAGGATTTAATAAATAAGGACTTTGAAAGTCTGATTATTGTATTGTTTGTTATTGTCAGAGTGACACGGCACTTTGTTTACAGCCACCGTATGTTTGTTATTGTCAGAGTGACACTGAAGCTGATTCACACCCAACACTGAAACTGATTCACACCCAACACTGAAACGGATTCACACCCAACACTGAAACTGATTCACACCCAAAACTGAAGCTGATTCACACCCGACACTGAAGCTGATTCACATCCAACACTGAAGCTGATTCACACCCAACACTGAAGCTGATTTACTGAGTTAGTGATGCATGTGAGAAAATAGGCATGAGAGATATAAACACATTAAAAGCCTTATTGTAAGACATTGTAATGGCTCATGCTTCTAAAATATGATGTGTATCCGTACTGTGTTGTATAGAGTTAGGATGTGCTTATAATGTTGTCCTATACTGTGGTGGGGATGACTTCAGAGTTGTATCAGTGACAGAAATACAGTAACGACTTGACTCTTGAGAGACATACCATCTTATAAGCCTTATTATAAGACATTATTAAAGCTCACATATGCTCATAACTTAGTAAAAGCAAGTTTATACCTTGATATCAAATATTATACCTGTAGGGTTTAAGTTAAGTGTTACCGATATAATTCTTTGGAATGTGTTTTCGTAATGTGAATCGAGGCGGGGATTTTGTGTTATAGCAATCTTCTTCTTGTTGTTTCAGGGATTTACCCGAAAGTTAGTTTCAGGAAGGATAACAAATCATTTCCAGGGTCGTGTTAGAAAGAGGGACCGGGTCAAAGAGGCTTAAAGGATATAGAGTTTGTGTTGGGTGACATTACCTAAGAGAGAAGGGCGGAAGCATCAAACAGAACAGTAACATGTTCATGTCATGTTGTTGTTTACCTCATCCTGGTACTTGATGCTCTTATGTTGATATTGTACCGCCTGTAGAGCTCTGTGTTCTGAAGTAACTCCTGCATACAGGAAATTCTATTGATGTGGTGCCCCCCCCGTCGTGTCTTTGAGGATATGAATGGAATCACTTTCCCTCCCCTCCCTTCTTCTTCTCTCTCTCCCTGTCTCTCAGGCGGCAGTACAGGCAGATCATTTGAATGTTATAAAGCTTTGAACTTGGTGACTTTGAACTCCCCCCTCTCTCCCCTCTCACTCTCCCTTTATCCCCCTCTCTCTCCCTCTCACTCTCCCTCTCCCCCTCTCTCTCCCCCTCCCTCTCCCCCTCTCTCCCTCTCCCCCTCTCTCCCCCTCTCACTCTCCCTTTATCCCCCTCTCTCTCCCCCTCTCTCTGTCCCCCCTCAACCCTCTTTCTCCCTCTATCCCCGACCTGGTAAGGGACCAGCTCTCTCTTTCCCCTCTCTCTCTCTCTCTTTCTTTCTTTCTTTCTTTCTTTCTTTCTTTCTTTCTTTCTTTCTTTTCTCTCTCTCTCTCTCTCTCTCTCTCTGTCTATCCCCAACCTGGGAGGGACTAGCTCAGATCAGCTCAGCAAACGTTGTAATCTTTTTTCCGCCTGGGAAATTGACGGAATAAAACTATTATTTGTACATAATCAGAAGAGATGTGTACTTCTCATCTGTGACGACATCTTGTAATGAAACACAGAGAAACACACGCACACACGTATTAACTCTCATTCCATCCAATATTGTCATTACATAGACCCTTCACACTACACTGAGACTGTCCTCTAACTGACCTGATGTACTAGAGACTTCACACTCTACTGAGACTGTCCTCTAACTGACCTGATGTACTAGAGACTTCACACTCTACTGAGACTGTCCTCTAACTGACCTGATGTACTAGAGACTTCACACTACACTGAGACTGCCCTCTAACTGACCTGATGTACTAGAGACTTCACACTACACTGAGACTGTCCTCTAACTGACCTGATGTACTAGAGACTTCACACTACACTGAGACTGTCCTCTAACTGACCTGATGTACTAGAGACTTCACACTACACTGAGACTGTCCTCTAACTGACCTGATGTACAACACCCTTCACACTACACTGAGACTGTCCTCTAACTGACCTGATGTACTAGAGACTTCACACTACACTGAGACTGTCCTCTAACTGACCTGATGTACTAGAGACTTCACACTACACTGAGACTGTCCTCTAACTGACCTGATGTACAACACCCTTCACACTACACTGAGACTGTCCTCTAACTGACCTGATGTGCTGTTTACATGTTTCGTTGTCTCTAGAGCCTGGGGCTAGTTATAAATGTATGGACTGATTAGCCAAGACTCGTATCCCTTGAGGCACAGCTGAGAGGGATACGTGTGAAATGGGAATCTGAATAACATGTGCAGACATGAAACATGTCAACAGACATTTAAAATGAAGAACTGCTACTGCTGAACGTCAGATCAGTGTGTGTTTGCTGAAGCCTGTTTGCTGACATTTTGTTGACCATTAACAACCGATTCCTACTTTCCTCTCTCAATTGATTGAGTGACAGAGCTACAAATTTGATGCTATGTCGATGGTGTAAACATCTTCAGAAATGTGGAGGGGGCCCTCGTATATCTGATGTCCCCAGATGGTCATGCTGATTATCCCCGAGAGGGCTGAGTTCTCATCTCTGTGTGGCTTGAGAGGCTGAGTGATCATCAAGCTACTAATGAGCTGAAGGTCTTTGTTCAAGCCACTTCAAGGATGTGTTTGTGTGCAGTAACACTGGACTCGACCACAAAGCACTACTTGAAATCAGGACAGTAGTGTCGGTCGTTGCTTCACAGTACGTGACTGCATCTGTTTACTGCTCCTCCGTTGATCTTATGATGGACTCTAAGTCAGACATGACTTGGAACGATGGGGCTGTTTTCAGCAGACTGACAGCTCTCACTGGTGCACAGGGATTATACACTGTGTTTCACAGTGCATAAATATGAAAAAAGTTAGTGATTTTAAAGGATTAATTTCCTATTTTTGACGTTTGCTGGTCGCAGCAGTAGTCAATGTTGATATACCCGCCCTATCCTTCGTCTCCCTGTCTCTCTCCCTCTCTCTCTCTCTGTCTCTCTCTCTCTCTCCCTCTCTCTCTCTCTGTCTCTCTCTCTCTCTCTCTTTCTCTCTCTCTGTCTCTCTATGTATCTTTCTCCATGTCCCTCTCTGTCTCTCTCTCTCTCTCTGTCTCTCTCTCTCTCTGTCTCTCTCTCTCTCTCCTTCTCTCTCTCCCTCTCTCTCTCTCTGTCTCTCTCTCTCTCTCTCCTTCTCTCTCTCCCCTCTCTCTCTCTCTCTGTCTCTCTCTCTGTCTCTCTATATATCTTTCTCCATGTCCCTCTCTCTCTGTCTCTGTCTCTCTGTCTCTCTCTCTCTCTCTCTCTCTCTCTCCTCTCTCTCTCTCCTCTCTCTCTCTCCTTCTCTCTCTCTCTCTCTCTCTCTCTCTCTCTCTCTCCTCTCTCTCTCCTTTCTCTCTCTCTCTTTCTCTCTCTCTTTCTCTCTGTCTCTCGCTTTATCTCTCTCGCTCTCTTTTCTATATAACATATCTCTCTCATTTCTCTCTGTCTCTCGCTTTCTGTCTCTCGCTCTCTCTCTCTCTCGCTCTCTGTCTCTCGCTCTCTCTTTCTCTCTCTCGCTCTCTCTTTCTCTCTGTCAGTAAGCTCCTTAAGGAAACTGTCTATCTCTCCTCAACCCCCTCTCCTCCTCATCCTCCTCTCCTCCTCATCGGTGTAGCACAGTCAATGTTGATATACCCGCCCTATCCTTCGTCTCCCTGTCTCTCTCCCTCTCTCTTTCTCTCTCTCGGTCTCTCTCTATATCTTTCTCCATGTCTCTCTCTCTCTCTGTCTCTCTCTCTCTCTCTCTGTCTCTCTCTCTCTCTCTCTCTCTCTCTCATCTCTCTCTCTCTCTCCTTTCTCTCTCTCTCTCTCTATCTCTCTCTCTCCTTCTCTCTCTCTCTCTCTCTGTCTCTCTCTCTCTCTCCTTCTCTCTCTCTCCTCTCTCTCTCTCTGTCTCTCTCTCTGTCTCTCTATATATCTTTCTCCATGTCCCTCTCTCTCTCTGTCTCTGGCTCTCTCTCTCTCTGTCTCTCTCTCTCTCTCTCTCTCTCTCTCTCTCTCTCTCTCCTCTCTCTCTCCTTCTCTCTCTCCTTCTCTCTCTCTCTCTCTCTCTCTCTCTCTCTCTCCTCTCTCTCTCTCTCTCCTTCTCTCTCTCTCTCTCTCTCTCTCTCTCTCCTCTCTCTATCTCTCTCTGTCTCTGAACTTTCTATCTGGGATCAAACAGATGTTCTTTGTCTCCTCTCTCTTTCTCTCTCTCTTTTTCTCTCCTGCAGAGATAGGATCTGACATGCTTTCTGTCTCTCAGAGAAAGCATCCCCTCTCTCTCTCGCTCTCTGTCTCTCGCTCTCTCTTTCTCTCTCTCTCGCTCTCTCTTTCTCTCTGAGCATCCCCAGTAAGCTCCTTAAGGAAACTGTCTATCTCTCCTCATCCCCTCCCTCTCCTCCTCATCCTCCTCTCCTCCTCATCGGTGTAGCACAGTCAAGTAGCTATTTCTGTGATCTCTGCCTTTCCTGGCACCCTCAGGGCTCCGGTCCAAAGTAGTGCACTATGAAGGGAACAGGATGCTATTTGGCATACAAACAGATGTTCTTGTTGTAGGGTAGGTAGTACCATGAAAATCAACAGTTCCTCTCCATAGTCATTCATTCCCAGCCTTTTACTGCAGAAGAGGATCTGAAGTAAAGATGAGCATCCCCTGATTCCCTGTGTTTGTACAGAGAAGCTTCCCCATTCCTGTGTTTGTACAGAGAGCTGAGGATCTGATTCCTGTGTTTGTACAAAGCTGAGCATCCCCTGATTCCCTGTGTTTGTACAGAGAGAAGCTGAGCATCCCCTGATTCCCTGTGTTTGTACAGAGAAGCTGAGCATCCCCTGATTCCTGTGTTTGTACAGGAGAAGCTGAGCATCCCCTGATTCCCTGTGTTTGCATCCCTGATTCCCTGTGTTTTGCTGAGCACATTCCCTGTGTTTGGGAGAAGCTGAGCATCCCCTGATTCCCTGTGTTTGTACAGGGGAGAAGCTGAGGATTCCCTGTGTTTGTACAGGAGAAGCTGAGCATCCCCTGATTCCCTGTGTTTGTACAGGGAGAAGCTGAGCATCCCCTGATTCCCTGTGTTTGTACAGGGAGAAGCTGAGCATCCCCTGATTCCCTGTGTTTGTACAGGGAGAAGCTGAATCCCCTGATTCCATACAGGAGAAGCTGAGCCCTGATTCCCTGTGTTTGTACAGAGAGAAGCTGAGCATCCCCTGATTCCCTGTGTTTGTACAGAGAGAAGCTGAGCATCCCTGATTCCTGTGTTTGTACAGGAGAAGCTGAGCATCCCCTGATTCCCTGTGTTTGTACAGAGAGAAGCTGAGCATCCCCTGATTCCCTGTGTTTGTACAGGGAGAAGCTGAGCATCCCCTGATTCCCTGTGTTTGTACAGAGAAGCTGAGCATCCCCTGATTCCCTGTGTTTGTACAGAGAGAAGCTGAGCATCCCCTGATTCCCTGTGTTTGTACAGAGAAGCTGAGCATCCCCTGATTCCCTGTGTTTGTACAGAGAGAAGCTGAGCATCCCCTGATTCCCTGTGTTTGTACAGGGAGAAGCTGAGCATCCCCTGATTCCCTGTGTTTGTACAGAGAAGCTGAGCATCCCTGATTCCCTGTGTTTGTACAGGGAGAAGCTGATGCATTTGATTCCCTGTGTTTGTACAGAGAGAAGCTCATAGCATCCCCTGATTCCCTGTGTTTGTACAGGGGATGTGAAGTGAGCATGCCCGTGATTCCCTGTGTTTGTACTAGAGCATCCCTGATTCCTGGTGTCTAGGGAGTACAAGTTATTATAGATGGATAGAGCATGCCTGGATTCTGTGTTTGTGACAGGTTATTATAGATGGATAGAGATGCCTGATTCCCTGTGTTTGTACAGATGGATAGAGATGGAGCATAGTGACAGGTTTTATAGATGGATAGAGATCCCTGGTGTCTGGGTGTTTGTACAGGTTATTATAGATGCCTGGTGTCTGGGAGTATAGTGATTCCCAGGTTATTATAGATGGATAGAGATGCCTGGTTTGTCTGGGAGTATAGTGACAGGTTATATAGATGATAGAGATGCCTGGTGTCTGGTTATGTGACAGGTTATTATAGATACATCCCCTGATGCCTGGTGTCTGGAGTATAGTGACAGGTTATTATAGATGGATAGAGATGCCTGGTGTCTGGGAGTATAGCGCATGACAGGTTATTATAGATGGATAGAGATGCCTGGTGTCTGGGAGTATAGTGACAGGTTATTATAGATGGATAGAGATGCCTGGTGTCTGGGAGTATAGTGACAGGTTATTATAGATGGATAGAGATGCCTGGTGTCTGGGAGTATAGTGACAGGTTATTATAGATGGATAGAGATGCCTGGTGTCTGGGAGTATAGTGACAGGTTATTATAGATGGATAGAGATGCCTGGTGTCTGGGGTATAGTGACAGGTTATTATAGATGGATAGAGATGCCTGGTGTCTGGGAGTATAGTGACAGGTTATTATAGATGGATAGAGATGCCTGGTGTCTGGGAGTGTAGTGACAGGTTATTATAGATGGATAGAGATGCCTGGTGTCTGGGAGTATAGTGACAGGTTATTATAGATGGATAGAGATGCCTGGTGTCTGGGAGGTAGTGACAGGTTATTATAGATGGATAGAGATGCCTGGTGTCTGGGAGTATAGTGACAGGTTATTATAGATGGATAGAGATGCCTGGTGTCTGGGAGTGTAGTGACAGGTTATTATAGATGGATAGAGATGCCTGGTGTCTGGGAGTATAGTGACAGGTTATTATAGATGGATAGAGATGCCTGGTGTCTGGGAGTGTAGTGACAGGTTATTATAGATGGATAGAGATGCTGGGAGTATAGTGGTGTCTGGGAGTATAGTGACAGGTTATTATAGATGGATAGAGATGCCTGGTGTCTAGGGAGTGTAGTGACAGGTTATTATAGATGGATAGAGATGCCTGGTGTCTGGGAGTATAGTGACAGGTTATTATAGATGGATAGAGATGCCTGGTGTCTGGGAGTATAGTGACAGGTTATTATAGATGGATAGAGATGCCTGGTGTCTGGGAGTGACAGGTTATTATAGATGGATAGAGATGCCTGGTGTCTGGGGTATAGTGACAGGTTATTATAGATGGATAGAGATGCCTGGTGTCTGGGAGTGTAGTGACAGGTGATTATAGATGGATAGAGATGCCTGGTGTCTGGGAGTGTAGTGACAGGTTATTATAGATGGATAGAGATGTCTGGTGTCTGGGAGTGTAGTGACAGGTTATTATAGATGGATAGAGATGCCTGGTGTCTGGGAGTGACAGGTTATTATAGATGGATAGAGATGCCTGGTGTCTGGGAGTGACAGGTTATTATAGATGGATAGAGATGCCTGGTGTCTGGGAGTGTAGTGACAGGTTATTATAGATGGATAGAGATGCCTGGTGTCTGGGAGTATAGTGACAGGTTATTATAGATGGATAGAGATGCCTGGTGTCTGGGAGTGACAGGTTATTATAGATGGATAGAGATGCCTGGTGTCTGGGGAGTGTAGTGACAGGTTATTATAGATGGATAGAGATGCCTGGTGTCTGGGAGTGTAGTGACAGGTTATTATAGATGGATAGAGATGCCTGGTGTCTGGGAGTGACAGGTTATTATAGATGGATAGAGATGCCTGGTGTCTGGGAGTGTAGTGACAGGTGATTATAGATGGATAGAGATGCCTGGTGTCTGGGAGTGTAGTGACAGGTTATTATAGATGGATAGAGATGCCTGGTGTCTGGGAGTGACAGGTTATTATAGATGGATAGAGATGCCTGGTGTCTGGGTGTGACAGGTTATTATAGATGGATAGAGATGCCTGGTGTCTGGGAGTGACAGGTTATTATAGATGGATAGAGATGCCTGGTGTCTGGGAGTGTAGTGACAGGTGATTATAGATGGATAGAGATGCCTGGTGTCTGGGAGTGTAGTGACAGGTTATTATAGATGGATAGAGATGCCTGGTGTCTGGGAGTGACAGGTTATTATAGATGGATAGAGATGCCTGGTGTCTGGGAGTGACAGGTTATTATAGATGGATAGAGATGCCTGGTGTCTGGGAGTGTAGTGACAGGTTATTATAGATGGATAGAGATGCCTGGTGTCTGGGAGTGTAGTGACAGGTTATTATAGATGGATAGAGATGCCTGGTGTCTGGGAGTGACAGGTTATTATAGATGGATAGAGATGCCTGAGAGTGTAGTGACAGGTTATTATAGATGGATAGAGATTCCTCTTGTCTGGGAGGGATTATTATGGATGGCTAGCCTCACCTAGTCCCAGCTGTCTCCTAGCCTCAGCCTCACCTAGACCCAGCTCTCTCCTGGCCCTCAGCCTCACCTAGACCCAGCTGTCTCCTGGCCCTCAGCCTCACCTAGACCCAGCTGTCTTCCCCTCCCTGGTCCTCAGCCTCACCTAGACCCAGCTGTCTTCCTCTCCCTGGCCCTCGGGCCTCACCTAGACCCAGCTGTCTCCTAGCCCTCAGCCTCACCTAGACCCAACTGTCTCCTGGCCCTCAGTCTCACCTAGACCCAGCTGTCTCCTGGTCCTCAGCCTCACCTGGACCCAGCTGTCTCCTGGCCCTCAGCCTCACCTGGACCCAGCTGTCTCCTGGCCCTCAGTCTCACAAAGACCCAGCTGTCTCCTGGCCCTCAGCATCATAAAGACCCAGCTGTCTCCTGGCCCTCAGCCTCACCTAGACCCAGCTGTCTCCTGGTCCTCAGCCCCACCTAGACCCAGCTGTCTCCTGGCCCTCAGCCTCACCTAGACCCATCTGTCTCCTAGCCATTAGCCCCACCTAGACCCAGCTGTCTCCTAGCCCTTAGCCTCACCTAGACCCAGCTGTCTCCTAGCCCTCAGCCTCACCTAGACCCAGCTGTCTCCTAGCCCTTAGCCCCACCTAGGCCCAGCTGTCTCCTGGCCCTCAGCCTCACCTAGACTCATCTGTCAGGACTGGGCTGCTTGTTGCATTCCTTTCCATCGGAATGTCAACCTCCAAGCCCAACATGTTCTATCTCTCACACTGCAAAGGAAGTACTGTTCAGCGAGACAGTGGGTCTGAATATCCTCTAAAAAATAAACTTGGGCTCTGTCTCAAATGGCACCCTAACACCTAGATAGTGCAGGGCCCTGGGCAAAAGTATTGCACTATATAGGGAATGCCATGTGAGGACACAGTCTCAATCATGGGCGGAAATAGGAAACATATTTTACATATTTCGTTAGACAATATTTTCTACACCCCATGCCTTGACTTTTAAAGTTAGCTAAGTCCCATGGAACGTGTTCTTTCAGGCTGTGTAGAGGACCAGAAGAGAGAACCGTACAGGTTATCTTTCAGGCTGCGTAGAGGACCAGGGGAAGACAACAGTACAGGTTATCTTTCAGGCTGCGTAGAGGACCAGAAGAGAGAACAGTACAGGTTATCTTTCAGGCTACATAGAGGACCAGGGGAGAGAACAGTACAGGTTATCTTTCAGGCTGCGTAGAGGACCAGGGGAGAGAACAGTACAGGTTATCTTTCAGGCTGCGTAGAGGACGGTGACTCTTTCAGAAGAGAACAGTACAGGTTATCTTTCAGGCTGCGTAGAGGACCAGGGGAGAGAACAGTACAGGTTATCTTTCAGGCTGCGTAGAGGACCAGAAGAGAGAACAGTACAGGTTATCTTTCAGGCTGCGTAGAGGACCAGGGGAAGACAACAGTACAGGTTATCTTTCAGGCTGCGTAGAGGACCAGAAGAGAGAACAGTACAGGTTATCTTTCAGGCTGCATAGAGGACCAGGGGAGAGAACAGTACAGGTTATCTTTCAGGCTGCGTAGAGGACCAGGGGAAGACAATAGTACAGGTTATCTTTCAGGCTGTGTAGAGAACCAGGGGAGACAACAGTACAGGTTATCTTTCAGGCTGCGTAGAGGACCAGGGGAGAGAACAGTACAGGTTATCTTTCAGGCTGCGTAGAAGACCAGGGAGACAACAGTACAGGTTATCTTTCAGGCTGCGTAGAGGACCAGGGGAGAGAACAGTACAGGTTATCTTTCAGGCTGCGTAGAGGACCAGGGGAGAGAACAGTACAGGTTATCTTTCAGGCTGCGTAGAGAACCAGGGAGAGAACAGTACAGGTTATCTTCCCTGTGACCTGATGTCTCTTTCTTGCTACAACAGATGAATAGGAACTCCTGCGTTGCTTCATCCCCGTTCCCACAGGGGACCTTTTGCCTTTGGTAGGCCATCATTGAAAATAAGAATTTGTTCTTAACTGACTTGCCTAGTTAAATAAAAATAAATAAAACATTTTTACAGAAGAAGTTTTTTTCTTCAAATAAATCAATGTAAATAGCCCGGGTAGCCTTTTGATTAATTGTTCAGCAGTCTTATGGCTTGGGGGTAGAAGCTGTTAAGGAGCTTCTTGCACTTAGACTTGGTGCTCCGGTACCGCTTGCCGTGCGGTAGCAAAAAGAACAGTCTTTGAGTTGGGTGGCTGGAATTTTTGACCAATTTTTAGGGCCTTCTTCTGGCATTGCCTAGTATGTAGGTCCTAGTATGACTGTCACACTAACAGGTAGGGAGGACTGTCACACTAACAGGTAGGGAGGACTGTCACATTAACAGGTAGGGAGGACTGTCACATTAACAGGTAGGGAGGACTGTCACACTAACTGGTAGGGAGGACTGTCACATTAACAGGTAGGGAGGACTGTCACACCAACAGGTAGGGAGGACTGTCACACTAATTGGTATGGACTGTCACACTACAGGTAGGTAGAACTGTCACACTAACATGTAGGGAGGACTGTCACACTAACAGGTAGGGAGGACTGTCACACTAACAGGTATGGACTGTCACACTACAGGTAGGTAGAACTGTCACACTAACATGTAGGGAGGACTGTCACACTAACAGGTATGGACTGTCACACTACAGGTAGGTAGAACTGTCACACTAACATGTAGGGAGGACTGTCAAACTAACAGGTAGGGAGGACTGTCACACTAACAGGTATGGACTGTCACACTACAGGTAGGTAGAACTGTCACACTAACATGTAGGGAGGACTGTCACACTAACAGGTATGGACTGTCACACTACAGGTAGGTAGAACTGTCACACTAACATGTAGGGAGGACTGTCACACTAACAGGTATGGACTGTCACACTACAGGTAGGTAGAACTGTCACACTAACATGTAGGGAGGACTGTCACACTAACAGGTAGGAGGACTGTCACACTAACAGGTAGGGACTGTCACACTAACAGGTAGTGACTGTCACACTAACAGGTAGGGAGGACTGTCACACTAACAGGTAGGGAGGACTGTCACACTAACAGGTAGGGAGGACTGTCACACTAACAGGTAGGGAGGACTGTCACACTAACAGGCAGGGAGGACTGTCACTAACAGGTAGGGAGGACTGTCACACTAACAGGTAGAGAGGACTGTCACACTAACAGGTAGAGAGGACTGTCACACTAACAGGTAGTGAATGTCACATTAACAGGTAGGGAGGACTGTCACACTAACAGGTAGGGAGGACTGTCACACTAACAGGTAGAGAGGACTGTCACACTAACAGGTAGAGAGGACTGTCACACTAACAGGTAGTGAATGTCACATTAACAGGTAGGGAGGACTGTCACACTAACAGGTAGGAGGACTGTCACACTAACAGGTAGGGAGGACTGTCACACTAACAGGTAGGGAGGACTGTCACACTAACAGGCAGGGAGAACTGTCACACTAACAGGTAGGAGGACTGTCCCAATAACAGGTATGGAGGACTGTCACACTAACAGGTAGGGAGGACTGTCATACTAACAGGTATGGACTGTCACGCTAACAGGTAGGGAGGACTGTCACACTAACAGGTAGGGAGGACTGTCACACTAACAGGTAGGGAGGACTGTCACACTAACAGGTAGGGAGGACTGTCACACTAACAGGTAGGAGGACTGTCACACTAACAGGCAGGGAGGACTGTCACTAACAGGTAGGGAGGACTGTCACACTAACAGGTAGAGAGGACTGTCACACTAACAGGTAGTGACTGTCACATTAACAGGTAGGGAGGACTGTCACACTAACAGGTAGGGAGGACTGTCACACTAACAGGTAGGGAGGACTGTCACACTAACAGGTAGGGACTGTCACACTAACAGGTAGGGAGGACTGACACACTAACAGGTAGGGACTGTCCCAATAACAGGTATGGAGTACTGTCACACTAACAGGTAGTGACTGTCCCAATAACAGGTATGGAGGACTGTCACAATAACAGGTAGTGACTGTCCCAATAACAGGTATGGAGGACTGTCACACCAACAGGTAGGGAGGACTGTCACACTAACAGGTAGGGAGGACTGTCACACTAACAGGTAGGGAGGGCTGGTGTTTTAATGTGGCCCTCTAGCTGCTAGTTTTTATTGGATCGAAGCCAAGCTTGGAACCATTTCTGGTGATTACCTTGCAGATTGCAACCGTTAGGGGTAATCAAATGTTTTTTTACACCATTCACGTAATGTCATTTCATAAATGTCATGAGTCATTCCACTAATTACCTTGTAAGCTTTAACCAGACAGACAGAGTAAATGTTTTGGTGTTCTGTTGCTGTTTCTTATAAAAGCCAACAAATATATCTGTTGAGGCTAAGCTGTGAACTCTGATTTCTAGCTACATAGTGCTTATGTGTAGGTTGAAGAAATATCATTATCTTCAACCTAGGTTCATGTCAGGAAGTGAAGGACCAGAGCCGTTGAAAATGGAATGTTTTGTGTTGCCGAGAGTGATGATGACGTGGAGGCATTAGAATGTGTCCTTCTATTCTGGGAACATTAATGTAACTACAGTGGTGATAGACTGAACCTGAGTCCCAAATGGCAACCTATTCCCTATATAGTGCACTACTTTCAACCAGAGAAACATTGGCCCTGATCAAAAGTAGTGCACTACATGTGGAATAGGTGCCATTTGGGACGCAGAGTCTGTCCAAAAAAAAAACATCCTAGTTATTTAATGTGCTATGTCGTTTTGCCAAATCAAGTATGTGTAAAATGGAAATGCTGGCGGCTAAGTGATTTTGAGCCTCAGCTAACTCTCTCGAGTCATGTGGAAGCTCTCAACTTGCCTGACATGTCTCATCTTTAAAAACATGTTTTTTCCCTCTACATTTCCCCCAAATGCACATCCTTGCCAATATACAGTACATTATGGCATTCGGAAAATATTCAGACCCTTGACTTTTCCACATTTTATTACGTTACAGCCTTGTTCTAAAATGTATTAAAGCGTTTTCCCCCTCATCAATCGACACACAATACCCCCAAATGACATCACAATACCCCATAATGACATCACAATACCCCCAAATGACATCACAATACCCCATAATGACATCACAATACCCCCAAATAACATCACAATACCCCCAAATGACATCACAATACCCCCAAATGACATCACAATACCCCATAATGACATCACAATACCCCCAAATGACATCACAATACCCCCCAAATGACATCACAATACCCCCAAATGACATCACAATACCCCATAATGACATCACAATACCCCAAATGACATCACAATACCCCATAATGACATCACAATACCCCATAATGACATCACAATACCCCCAAATGACATCACAATACCCCATAATGACATCACAATACCCCAAATGACATCACAATACCCCATAATGACATCACAATACCCCCAAATGACATCACAATACCCCATAATTACATCACAATACCCCAAATGACATCACAATACCCCATAATGACATCACAATACCCCCAAATGACATCACAATACCCCATAATTACATCACAATACCCCCAAATGACATCACAATACCCCCAAATGACATCACAATACCCCATAATGACATCACAATACCCCCAAATGACATCACAATACCCCATAATGACATCACAATTACCCCCAAATGACATCACAATACCCCATAATGACATCACAATACCCCCAAATGACATCACAATACCCCATAATGACATCACATACCCCCAAATGACATCACAATACCCCATAATTACATCACAATACCCCCAAATGACATCACAATACCCCATAATGACATCACAATACCCCCAAATGACATCACAATACCCCATAATGACATCACAATACCCCCAAATGACATCACAATACCCCATAATGACATCACAATACCCCGTAATGACATCACAATACCCCAAATGACAAAGCAAAACAGTTTATGTAGAATTTTTGGCAAATGTAATAAAAAAAATGAAATATCACATTTGCATAAGTATTCAGACCCTTTTCTCAGTACTTTGTTGAAGCAGCTTTGGCAGTGATTACAGCCTTGATTCTTCTTGGGTATGACGCTACAAGCTTGGCACACCTGTATTTGGGGAGTTTCTCTCATTCTTTTCTGCAGATTCTCTCATGCACTGTCAGGTTGGATGAGGAGCGTTGCTGCACAGACATTTTCAGGTCTCCATAGATGTTTAATCGATCGGGTTCTACTCAAGGACATTCAGAGACTTGTCCCGAAGCCATTCCTGCATTGTCTTGGCTGTGTGCTTAGGGTCTTGCCCTATTGGAAGGTGAACCTTCGCCCCGATCTGAGGTCTGGAGCAGGTGTTCATCAAGGATTTCTCTGTACTTTGCTCCGTTCCTCTTTCCCTCAACCCTGACTAGTCTCCTAGTCCCTGCCGCTGAAAAACATCCCCACAGCATGACGCTGCCACCACCATCCTTCATCGTGGGGATGCTGAAAGGTTTCCTTCAAACATGACGCTTGGCATTCAGGCCAAATAGTTAAATTGTGTTTTCATCAGACCAGAGAGTCTTGTTTCTCAAGGTCTGAGAGTCCTTTAGGTGTCTTTTGGCAAACTCCAAGCCGGCTGTCATGTGCCTTTTACTGAGTGGACCTTCTACGCCGATTCCTGAGTTTAGCCGGGCAACCAGCTCTATCAAGAGTCGTGGTGGTTCCAAACTAAAAATGATGGTGGTTCTTGGGGACCTTCAATGCTGCAAGAAATGTTTTGGTACCATTCCCCAGATCTGTGCCTCAACACAATCCTGTCTCTCTGAGCTCTATGGAGAATTCCTTCGACCTCATGACTTGGTTTTGGCTCTGACATTCACTGTCTACTGGACCTTTCAGTGATTTGCGAAAGTATTCACCCCCCTTGACATTTTTCCTATTTTGTTGCCTTACAACCTGGAATTAAAATAGATTTTTGGGGGATGGTTTGTATCTTTTGATTTACACAACATGCATATACCACTTTGAAGATGCAATTTTTTTTTGTGAAACAAACAATAAATAAGACAGAAAAACATCAAACTTGAGCATGCATAACTATTCATTCCCCTATGTATGTCTCTATAAGCTTGGCACATCTTGCAACTGGGATTTTTGCCCATTCTTCAAGGCAAAACTGCTCCAGCTCCTTCAAGTTGGATGGGTTCTGCTGGTGTACAGCAGTCTTTGAGTCATACCACAGATTCTCAATTGGATTGAGGTCTGGGCTTTGACTAGGCCATTCCAAGGCATTTAAATGTTTCCCCTTAAACCACTCAAGTGTTGCATTAGCAGTACGCTTAGGGTCATTGTCCTGCTGGAAGGTGAACCTTCGTCCCAGTCTCAAATCTCTGGAAAACTGAAACAGGTTTCCCACAAAAATTTCCCTGTATTTAGCACCATTCATCATTCCTTCAATTCTGACAAGTTTCCCAGTCCCTGCCGATGAAAAACATCCCCACAGCATGATGCTGCCACCACCATGCTTCACTGTGGGGATGGTGTTCTCGGGGTGAGGTGTTGGGTTTGCGCCAGACATAGTATTTTCCTTGATGGCCAAAAAGCTCAATTTTAGTCTCATCTGACCAGAGTACCTTCTTCCATATGTGTGGGGAGTCTCCCACATGCCTTTTGGCGAACACCAAACATGTTTGCTTATTTTCTTCTTCAAGCAATGGCTTTTTTCTGGCCACCCTTCCGTAATGCTCAGCTCTGTGGAGTGTTCGGCTTAAAGTGGTCCTATGGACAGATACTCCAATCTCCGCAGCTCCTTCAGAGTTATCTTTGGTATCTTTGTTGCCTCTCTGATTAATGCCCTCCTTGTCTGGTCCATGGGTTTTGGTGGGCGGCCCTCTCTTGGCAGGTTTCTTGTGGTGCCATATTCTTTAAATTTTTCGGTAATGGATTTAATGGTGCTCAGTGGGATGTTCAAAGTTTCAGATATGTTTTTTATAATCCAGCCTTGATCTGTACTTCTCCACAACTTTGTCCCTGACCTGTTTAGAGAGATTCCTTGGTTTTCATGGTGCCGCTTGCTTGGTGGTGTTGAAGACTCTGGGGCCTTTCAGAACAGGTGTACAGTTGAAGTCTGAACTTTACATACACCTTTGCTAAATACATTTAAACTCAGTTTTTCACAATTCCTGACATTTAATCCCAGTAAAAATTACCTGTCTTAATTAGTATTTGGTAGCATCGCCTTTAAATTGTTTAACTTGGGTCAAACGTTTTGGGTAGCCTTCCACAAGCTTCCCACAAAAAGTTGGATGAATTTTGGCCCATTCCTCCTGACAGAGCTGGGGTAACTTAGTCAGGTTTGTAGGCCTCATTGCTCGCACATGCTTTTTCAGTTCTGCCCGCAAATTTTCTATAGGATTGAGTTCAGGGCTTTGTGATGGCCACTCCAATACCTTGACTTTGTTGTCCTTAAGCCATTTTGCCACAACTTTGGAAGTATGCTTGGGATCATTGCCCATTTGGAAGACCCATTTGCGACCAAGCTTTAACTTCCTTATTGATGTCTTGAAATGTTGCTTCAATATATCCACATAATCTTTCTTCCTCATGAAGCCATCTATTTTGTGAAGTGCACCAGTCCCTCCTGCAGCAAAGCACCCCCACAACATGATGCTACCACCCCTTTCCTCCATCATCTTCACATGTTCCTTTGCTGTTGTTCTGGGATTGATTTGCACTTTTCGCACCAAAGTACGTTCCTCTCTAGGAGACAGAACGCGTCTCCTTCCTGAGCGGTATGACGGCTGCGTGGTCCCATGGTGTTTATACTTGCGTACTATTGTTTGCACAGATAAATGTGGTACCTTCAGGCATTTGGAAATTGCTCACAAGTATGAACCAGACTTGTGGAGGTCTACAATTTGTTTTCTGAGGTCTTGGCTGATTTCTTTTGATTTTCCCACAATGTCAAGCAAAGAGGCACTGAGTTTGAAGGTAGACTTTGAAATACATCCACAGATACACCTCCAATTGACTCAAATGATGTCAATTGTCCTATCAGAAGCTTCTAAAGCCTTGACATGTTTTTATGGAATTTTCCAAGCTGTTTAAAGGCACAGTCAACTGTGTATGTAAACTTCTGACCCACTGGAATTGTGATACAGTGAATTATAAGTGAAAAAATCTGTCTGTAAACATTTGTTGGAACAATTACTTGTGTCACACACAAAGTAGATGTCCTAACCGACTTGCCAAAGCTATAGTTTACAACCTATGTGTAATGTAAACTTCCAACTTCAACTGTATATATACTGAGATCATGTGACAGATCATGTGACACTTCGCACACAGGTGGACTTTATTTAACTAATTATGTGACTTCTGAAGGTAATTTCTTGCACCAGATCTTATTAAGGGGCTTCATAGGAAAGGGGTGAATACATATGCACACACTACTTCTCTGTTTTTATTTTTATTTATTTTTTGATCAAGCTTTTTTTTTTTTTCATTTCACTTCACCAATTTGGACTATTTTGTCTTTGTCAATTACATGAAATCCAAATAAAAATCTATTTAAATTATAGGTTGTAATGCAACAAAATAGGAAAAACCCCAAGCGAATCCTTTGGCAAGGGACTGTATATAGGTTTGCATGCCTTCCCAAATCATGTCCAGCCAATCGAATTTACCACAGCTTATAGAAACATCTCAAGGATGATTCATGGAAACAGGATGCACCTGAGCTCAATTTCGAGTCTCATAGCAAAGGGTCTGAATACTTATGTAAATACATCCACATTCCACCACCTCACCCTGTTGTAAATACATCCACATTCTACCACCTCACCCTGTTATAAATACATCCACATTCCACCACCTCACCCTGTTGTAAATACATCCACATTCCACCACCTCACCCTGTTGTAAATACATCCACATTCCACCACCTCATGTTATAAATGTAAAATCCACATTCCACCTCATCCTATAATAAATACATCCACATTCCACCTCATCCCATAATAAATACATCCACATTCCACCTCATCCCATAATAAATACATCCACATTCCACCTCATCCTATAATAAATACATCCACATTCCACCTCATCCCATAATAAATACATCCACATTCCACCTCATCCTATAATAAATACTTCCACATATATAGGGAATGGGGTTCCTTCTGGGACAAAGCCTTAGCTTATACATGATACCTAGCTGCATCAGTCGTATGCCTGACGTTTTTGAGGACGTAGCCCATGGGATGTGCATGTGGAAGTAGCCTATAGGATGTGTATTAGAGGTCGACCGATTAATCGGAATGGCCGATTAATTAGGGCCGATTTCAAGTTTTCATAACAATCGGAAATCTATATTTTTGGGCGCCGATTTGCCATTTTTTAAAAATTTATTATTATTTTTTTAACACCTTTATTTAATCTTTATTTAACTAGGCAAGTCAGTTAAGAACACATTATTATTTTCAATGACTGCCTAGGAACGGTGGGTTAACTGCCTCAGTCAGGGGTAGAAAGACAGATTTTCACCTTGTCAGCTCGGGGGATCCAATCTTGCAACCTTACTAGTCCAACGCAATAACGACCTGCCTCTCTCTCGTTGCACTCCACAAGGAGACTGCCTGTTACGCGAATGCAGTAAGCCAAGGTAAGTTGCTAGCTAGCATTAAACTTATCTTACAAAAAACAATCTATCATAATCACTAGTTAACTACACATGGTTGATGATATTACTAGATATTATCTAGCGTGTCCTGCGTTGCATATAATCTGACTGAGCATACAAGCATACAAGTATCTGACTGAGCGGTGGTAGGCAGAAGCAGGCGCGTAAACATTCATTCAAACAGCACTTTTGTGCGTTTTGCCAGCAGCTCTTCGTTGTGCGTCAAGCATTGTGCTGTTTATGACTTCAAACCTATCAACTCCCAAGATGAGGCTCGTGTAACCGAAGTGAAATGTCTGGCTAGTTAGCGCGCGCTAATAGCGTTTCAAACTTCACTCGCTCTGAGCCTTGGGGTTGTTGTTTCCATGTGGTGGCTGTTGTGTTGTGTTGCTGGTTCGAGCCCAGGGAGGAGTGAGGAGAGGGACGGAAGCTATACTGTTACACTGGCAATACTAAACTGCTTATAAGAACATCCAATAGTCAAAGGTTAATGAAATACAAATAGAGGGAAATAGTCCTATAATAACTACAACCGAAAACATCTTACCTGGGAATATTGAAGAATCATCTTAAAAGGAACCACCAACTTTCATATGTTCTCATGTTCTGAGCAAGGAACTGAAACGATAGCTTTCTTTACATTGCACATATTGCAATTTTACGTTCTTCTCCAACACTTTGTTTTTGCATTATTTAAACCAAATTGAACAGTAGGATGTGTATGTGGAAGTAGCCTATAGGATGTGTATGTGGAAGTAGCCTATAGGATGTGTGTGTGGAAGTAGCCTATAGGATGTGTATGTGGAAGTAGCCTATAGGATGTGCATGTGGAAGTAGCCTATAGGATGTGCATGTAGAAGTAGCCTATAGGATGTGTATGTGGAAGTAGCCTATAGGATGTGTATGTGGAAGTAGCCTATAGGATGTGTATGTGGAAGTAGCCTATAGGATGTGTATGTGGAAGTAGCCTATAGGATGTGTATGTGAAGTAGCCTATAGGATGTGTATGTGGAAGTAGCCTATAGGATGTGTATGTGGAAGTAGCCTATAGGATGTGTATGTGGAGTAGCCTATAGGATGTGTGTGTGGAAGTAGCCTATAGGATGTGCGTGTGGAAGTAGCCTATAGGATGTGCGTGTGGAAGTAGCCTATAGGATGTGTATGTGGAAGTAGGCTATAGGATGTGCGTGTGGAAGTAGGCTATAGGATGTGTGTGTGGAAGTAGCCTATAGGATGTGTATGTGGAAGTAGCCTATAGGATGGATGTGAAGTAGCCTATAGGATGTGTATGTGGAAGTAGCCTATAGGATGTGCACGTGGAAGTAGCCTATTGGATGTGTATGTGGAAGTAGCCTACAGGATGTGTGTGTGGAAGTAGCCTATAGGATGTGCATGTGGAAGTAGCCTATATGATGTGCATTTGGAAGTAGCCTATAGGATGTGTACGTGGAAGTAGCCTATATGATGTGCATGTGGAAGTAGCCTATAGGATGTGTATGTGGAAGTAGCCTATAGGATGTGTGTACGTGGAAGTAGCCTATATGATGTGCATGTGGAAGTAGCCTATAGGATGTGTATGTGGAAAGCCTATAGGATGTGCCTATAGGATGTGTGTGTGGAAGTAGCCTATAGGATGTGTATCTGGAAGTAGCCTATATGATGTGCATGTGGAAGTAGATGATGTGTATGTGTAGCCTATATGATGTGCATGTGGAAGTAGCCTATAGGATGTGTATGTGGAAGTAGCCTATAGGATGTGTATGTGGAAGTAGCCTATAGGATGTGCATGTGGAAGTAGCCTATAGGATGTGCATGTGGAAGTAGCCTATAGGATGTGCATGTGGAAGTAGCCTATAGCATGTGTATGTGGAAGTAGCCTATAGGATGTGTATGTGGAAGTAGCCTATAGGATGTGTATGTGGAAGTAGCCTATAGGATGTGTATGTGGAAGTAGCCTATAGGATGTGCATGTGGAAGTAGCCTATAGGATGTGTATGTGGAAGTAGCCTATAGGATGTGTATGTGGAAGTAGCCTATAGTATGTGTGTGTGGAAGTAGCCTATAGGATGTGTATGTGGAAGTAGCCTATAGGATGTGTATGTGGAAGTAGCCTATAGGATGTGTATGTGGAAGTAGCCTATATGATGTGTATGTGGAAGTAGCCTATAGGATGTGTATGTGGAAGTAGCCTATTGGATGTGTATGTGGAAGTAGCCTATAGGATGTGTATGTGGAAGTAGCCTATAGGATGTGTATGTGGAAGTAGCCTATATGATGTGTATGTGGAAGTAGCCTATAGGATGTGTATGTGGAAGTAGCCTATATGATGTGTATGTGGAAGTAGCCTATAGGATGTGTATGTGGAAGTAGCCTATAGGATGTGTATGTGGAAGTAGCCTATAGGATGTGTTTGTGGAAGTAGCCTATAGGATGTGTATGTGGAAGTAGCCTATAGGATGTGTATGTGAAAGTAGCCTATAGGATGTGTATGTGGAAGTAGCCTATAGGATGTGTATGTGGAAGTAGCCTATAGGATGTGTATGTGGAAGTAGCCTATAGGATGTGTATGTGGAAGTAGCCTATAGGATGTGTATGTGGAAGTAGCCTATAGGATGTGTGTGTGTAGCCTAAAGGATGTGTATCTGGAAGTAGCCTATATGATGTGCATTTGGAAGTAGCCTATAGGATGTGTACGTGGAAGTAGCCTATATGATGTGCATGTGGAAGTAGCCTATAGGATGTGTATGTGGAAGTAGCCTATAGGATGTGTACGTGGAAGTAGCCTATATGATGTGCATGTGGAAGTAGCCTATAGGATGTGTATGTGGAAGTAGCCTATAGGATGTGTATGTGGAAGTAGCCTATAGGATGTGTATGTGGAAGTAGCCTATAGGATGTGTTTGTGGAAGTAGCCTATAGGATGTGTATGTGGAAGTAGCCTATAGGATGTGCACGTGGAAGTAGCCTATTGGATGTGTATGTGGAAGTAGCCTACAGGATGTGTGTGTGGAAGTAGCCTATAGGATGTGTGTGTGGAAGTAGCCTATAGGATGTGTATCTGGAAGTAGCCTATATGATGTGCATGTGGAAGTAGCCTATATGATGTGTATGTGGAAGTAGCCTATATGATGTGCATGTGGAAGTAGCCTATAGGATGTGTATGTGGAAGTAGCCTATAGGATGTGTATGTGGAAGTAGCCTATAGGATGTGCATGTGGAAGTAGCCTATAGGATGTGCATGTGGAAGTAGCCTATAGGATGTGCATGTGGAAGTAGCCTATAGCATGTGTATGTGGAAGTAGCCTATAGGATGTGTATGTGGAAGTAGCCTATAGGATGTGTATGTGGAAGTAGCCTATAGGATGTGTATGTGGAAGTAGCCTATAGGATGTGCATGTGGAAGTAGCCTATAGGATGTGTATGTGGAAGTAGCCTATAGGATGTGTATGTGAAGTAGCCTATAGGATGTGTGTGTGGAAGTAGCCTATAGGATGTGTATGTGGAAGTAGCCTATAGGATGTGTATGTGGAAGTAGCCTATAGGATGTGTATGTGGAAGTAGCCTATATGATGTGTATGTGGAAGTAGCCTATAGGATGTGTATGTGGAAGTAGCCTATTGGATGTGTATGTGGAAGTAGCCTATAGGATGTGTATGTGGAAGTAGCCTATAGGATGTGTATGTGGAAGTAGCCTATATGATGTGTATGTGGAAGTAGCCTATAGGATGTGTATGTGGAAGTAGCCTATAGGATGTGTATGTGAAGTAGCCTATAGGATGTGTATGTGGAAGTAGCCTATAGGATGTGTATGTGGAAGTAGCCTATAGGATGTGTTTGTGGAAGTAGCCTATAGGATGTGTATGTGGAAGTAGCCTATAGGATGTGTATGTGGAAGTAGCCTATAGGATGTGTATGTGTAGCCTATAGGATGTGTATAGAAGTAGCCTATAGGATGTGTATGTGGAAGTAGCCTATAGGATGTGTATGTGGAAGTAGCCTATAGGATGTGTATGTGGAAGTAGCCTATAGGAAGTAGCCTATAGGATGTGTGTGTGGAAGTAGCCTATAGGATGTGCGTGTGGAAGTAGCCTATAGGATGTGTGTGTGGAAGTAGCCTATAGGATGTGTATGTGGAAGTAGCCTATAGGATGCGTTTGTGGAAGTAGCCTATAGGATGTGTATGTGGAAGTAGCCTATAGGATGTGTATGTGGAAGTAGCCTATAGGATGTGTATGTGGAAGTAGCCTATAGGATGTGTATGTGGAAATAGCCTATAGGATGTGTTTGTGGAAGTAGCCTATAGGATGTGTGTGTGGAAGTAGCCTATAGGATGTGTTTGTGGAAGTAGCCTATAGGATGTGCATGTGGAAGTAGCCTTTGATGTAACTTGTCTTGCACAATGGAACCAATAGAGTACTGGCAAAACGCAAACGTTTAAAAGATTTCAAATAGTATTTGAACCCAGGTCTGATTTGCAGTAACAAGTGTCCTAATAAACCTCTACTGGTCCCGATCCTCACTTCCCTTGGTTCCACCTGTCCATCTGTGGATGGATCTTTCAATGTTCTGACTTCCAAATGCTACCCTTTTCCCTACATAGTGCACTACTTTTGACCAGCAACCATAGGGGAAAAGGGTGCCATTTGGGACGCAGGCTAAATGTTTTCCCCCAAGTGGCAGCAGAGAGGATGATGTCACCCGGGTCAGGATAGGTTAAAGGTACAGTAGTCACTCCATGAAAGGCAGCAGTGTGACAATTGAAAATAGGAGCCCGTTTTGTTGCTAATGGAGATATTGCTCTGTCCGCGTTGTGACTGGTGGACCCAAAAGACACCTCCTCTCACCGTGTTTGTGTTTGTTTGTGTGTGTGAACACATGCATGATGCTAGTGGGACACACACAGGCATCACACACACACATACACACACACACATACACACACACACGCACACACACATGTGCACACATTCAGTCAGGCAGCAGGTGGGACCTGTGGTTGTGCTCTGATGCAGCTGTAAGCTGCCTTGGGGGAGGCCCCAGGGACACTGATAGGCCAGATAAATACCGAAAACACACTGGATGGCTTAGTAATAGCTGATGGTTGCTGTGACCATGGGTAACACTGATGGTTACTGTGACCATGGGTAACACTGATGGTTACTGTGACCATGGGTAACACTGATGGTTACTGTGACCACGGGTAACACTGATGGTTACTGTGACCATGGGTAACGCTGATGATTACTGTGACCATGGGTAACACTGAGGTTACTGTGACCATGGGTAACACTGATGATTACTGTAACCATGGGTAACACTGATGATTACTGTGACCATGGGTAACACTGAGGTTACTGTGACCATGGGTAACACTGATGATTACTGTGACCATGGGTAACACTGAGGGTTACTGTGACCATGGGTAACACTGATGGTTACTGTGACCATGGGTAACACTGATGGTTACTGGGACCATGGGTAAAGCTGATGGTTACTTTGACCATGGGTAAAGCTGATGGTTACTTTGACCATGGGAAACACTAATGGTTACTGTGACCATGGGTAACACTGATGGTTACTGTGACCATGGGTAACACTGATGATTACTGTGACCATGGGTAACACTGATGATTACTGTGACCATGGGTAACACTGATGGTTACTGTGACCATGGGTAACGCTGATGGTTACTGGGACCATGGGTAAAGCTGATGGTTACTGTGACCATGGGTAAAGCTGATGGTTACTGTGACCATGGGTAAAGCTGATGGTTACTGTAACCATGGGTAACGCTGATGATTACTGTGACCATGGGTAACACTGATGATTACTGTGACCATGGGTAACACTGATGATTACTGTAACCATGGGTAACACTGATGATTACTGTGACCATGGGTAACACTGAGGGTTACTGTGACCATGGGTAACACTGATGGTTACTGTGACCATGGGTAACACGGATGGTTACTGTGACCATGGGTAACACTGATGATTACTGTGACCATGGGTAACACTGATGATTACTGTGACCATGGGTAACACTGATGATTACTGTGACCATGGGTAACACTGATGATTACTGTGACCATGGGTAACACTGAGGGTTACTGTGACCATGGGTAACACTGATGATTACTGTGACCATGGGTAACACTGAGGGTTACTGTGACCATGGTTAACACTGATGATTACTGTAACCATGGGTAACGCTGATGATTACTGTAACCATGGGTAACACTGATGGTTACGATCAGTATCAAACAAAATGGAAAAAAAGAGCTGGATGAAGATCAATACGAAGAAACATGACAAACATGATAGTAATATGTTTCACCTGATTGACATGTCAGAGTAGAAGTTGAGTAGGTTACTCTCTTTTTTGGGGGAACAACTTTCTATGTAGTTATTATTTTTTTTTCACTGGGGGAGGTTACAGGTGCAAAAACGAACCTCAATCCACCCCCACCACCCAGAAACCATGTATCCCACCCCTCAGTCCCCATCCAACCGCCTGCATCCCCCTCCCCACCCAGAAACCATGTATCCCACCTCTCAGTCCCCATCCAACCGCCTGCATCCCCCTCCCACCCAGAAACCATGTATCCCACCCCTCAGTCCCCATCCAACCGCCTGCATCCCCCTCCCCACCCAGAAACCATGTATCCCACCCCTCAGTCCCCATCCAACCGCCTGCATCCCCCTCCCCACCCAGAAACCATGTATCCCACCTCTCAGTCCCCATCCAACCGCCTGCATCCCCCCTCCCACCCAGAAACCATGTATCCCACCCCTTCCCATCCCACCCAGCAATCAATCCCCCTCCCACCTATCCAGCCCCTGAGTCTCCCCTTACATTTCCCCAACCCCCTGCTTCCCGCAAGAACGACCAGAGCACAATACCAAGAAGGATAGGACTTTGCCACGAGCAGCAGATATTGAGATTAGATTTGATTAGATATGTCTTTATTGTCTGATTTTCACAGATATCTTACGTACTAGAAGATGCCCTCTGATAAGGTGAGAGGCGTGACATAGTCCAGACACAACATCACACATCCACATTACTGATAAACACAACAAGAATGACAGCTTAAGGACTCTGAACCCTCCCTTCCACATGACATAGCTGTCCCTCGCACACTCTGTGTTACACACCCCTTTAATGTTGCTCGTGGCAACGTCACTACCCTATATAGTGCACTACTTTGGACCAGAGCCCTGTGGGTATGATCTCTGGGCAAAAGCAGTGCAGTATATAGGGAATGGGTGTCATTTGGGGCATACCCTCTGTCTTTGTGATCTATATGAGACCAACCGCCAGGGGGCAGGGGTGTCTTGTCACATTTCCTCTGGGAAATAAGGCAGAGGGATTCATCTGTGACAGACAGCAAAGCCCTTCAATGTATTTTTAGGAAGGACAAAATTGATAGCCAACCACATCATTTGATTCTACAGAATATCCGTAGCCAGCTAATTGTGTTAAAGTTCAAATGTAATGTGCAGCCAGACAGACAGGCAGGCTGTCGTGAGTCACTCTTCTGCATCCCAAATGGCACCTGATTCCCTACTCGGTGCACTACTTTTGACCAGGGCACATAGGGCTTCGGTCAAAAGTAGTGCACTATATAGGGAAGAGGGTGCAAGTTGGGATTACGGACCTTTGTCTGTACCATTTCCCATGGTTGTCAAATCCAACATGGACGCCACTTAACTTGTTATTGGTGGAAGGAGACGGGACCTATTTCCACTGAATTAATTTGTGAATAGTAACCCATTTATAATACAGTGTCTCTAGTGCTCAGTCAGGGCGTGCAGCACACACAGGACTGGGGTCATTGACAATCCATGTAATTCTGCTTAACAGGCCGTTACACCGGTTATTTGACTGGAATAAGGATGGGACATAATGTCAATGCTGCTGTAGAAAGTATAAAGCAATACTGTATGTTCTATAGGCCTGAACATAACCCTGATTGATAGTAGGTCTGTACAGTATTGACTCTGTCAATCACCGTATTCTTATCGGCAGACTCAATAGCCTTGGTTTCTCAAATGATTGCCTCGCCTGGTTCACCAACTACTTCTCAGATAGAGTTCAGTGTGTCAAATCGGAGGGCCTGTTATCCGGACCTCTGGCAGTCTCTATGGGGGGTACCACAGGGTTCAATTCTCAGGCCAACTCTTTTCTC
>NW_024609502.1:75000-195759 GCF_018296145.1 Oncorhynchus tshawytscha
TTCCTGTGGACCATGATGCCATGATGCCATGATGCCTGTCTCTTTAAACCATGAAGCCTGTTCCTGTGGACCATGTCTATGCCATGATGCCTGTCTCTTTAAACCATGAAGCCTGTTCCTGTGGACCATGTCTATGCCACGATGCCTGTCTCTGTAGATTGTAGCTTAGAGACAAAGCTGTTCTCTTTCATTTCAATAGGTCGGACTCATGCCCTTGTTGTTTACTAAATGAAAGCGCTCTAAAGGGACAATACCTGGGAGCGACGAGCGTGACGTCATGGTGGGGATGACATAATGCCATATGATCGACTGTCAGCTATACGCTGTGGCTGTATTAGACAGGCTTGGCCCCGTCTCTGTGCCGACACTCCTCTCTTCTCCTCTTGTTCGGGCTCTTTAAACACGTGGCTACTGTGGATTTCCACATCCATCAGCTCCCATTGCCTAGCTCGCAGCTCAAGCTGTGTGTTCTTAAACAGCTCACGCCTTTTGGATCCCACTAATACCAACCAAGAGCCATTACCTCATCTCACCCTCTCTTGTTCTGCGTGTCTGTCTGTCTGTCTGTCTGTCTGTCTGTCTGTCTGTCTGTCTGTCTGTCTGTCTGTCTGTCTGTCTGTCTGTCTGTCTGTCTGTCTGTGCTCTCTCTATTTATCTCTCTCTCTCTCTCTCACTCTCTTTCTTTGATGTCTGGTGTGTGCTTTAATGAAAGTATTATAGACGGGTTCTACTCTTACTTTGCTGCTGATGCTGCTCGCGCGCACACACACACACACACACACACACACTGCAACTGCCACATGCTGCTAACCGCCTGCCAAGCTAAGGCCAATACATTGGCACCTCGCTCCAGGCCTTTCTATGTATAAAACTGCTATACACACACACTCCTTCCTACCCTGTGGTCCGTGGGACAGGCCACTGTTTTGATGGAAAAATGTACATTTGCATTTTTTTGTCATTTATCAGACGCTCTTATCCAGAGCAGCTTACAGGTGCAATGATGGTTAGATGCCTTGGTTAAAGGCACATCGGCAGATTTTTCACCTATTCAGCGCAGGGATTCAAACCAGCAACCTTTTGGTTACTGGCCTTAACCGTCAGGCTACCTGCCATTTGGAGCACCATCGGCATCCCAAATGGCAACCTATTCCCTACATAGTGCACTTCTTTTGACCAGGACCCATAGAGCAAGAGGGGGCCATTTTGGAATGCAGTCAACATTCTTTAATTAATGACCCATCTGTCCTGCTTCCCTGCCAGTCCTCTGATGTTTGATCTTCAAACTGATGACACACACCAAATGCTCATCCTCATCTTGTCTTCCTTCCTGCTTCTTCTGACGCAACTTGCCATGAATTCTAGCAAGCAGTCATTTCACAGTTTCAAGCAGGCATTGGACAGGACAGCAGGACTCAGGCTCACAGACTCACCTGCACCTCGAAAGATTTAGTCACACAGGAAGAGAAGAGAGAAAGAGACGAGGATTGAGCAGAAGTTAGGTTAACGTGTCAGTCGGGAGTATAGCAGACAGACCAGTAAGGCTAACAGGGGTTTTGTTACAGACCAGTAAGGCTAACAGGGGTTTTGTTGTAGACCAGTAAGGCGGTCTGTATGTGTGTGTTCCTAGTGTAGAAGACCTGACCAGTCTATGTGTGTGTTCCTAGTGTAGTAGACCTGACCAGTCTATGTGTGTGTTCCTAGTGTAGCAGATCTGACCAGTCTATGTGTGTGTTCCTAGTGTAGCAGATCTGACCAGTCTATGTGTGTGTTCCTAGTGTAGCAGACCTGACCAGTCTATGTGTGTGTTCCTAGTGTAGCAGATCTGACCAGTCTATGTGTGTGTTTCTAGTGTAGCAGATCTGACAAGTCTATGTGTGTGTTCCTAGTGTAGAAGACCTGACCAGTCTATGTGTGTGTTTCTAGGCTTTTCAAGTGAGTCCTGGCAGAGTATCTGACGCAGTAATGGAGGCATCAAAGACAGGCGTTGTGGTGAGTCACCCAATGGTTCGCTTGCCTTTTTACATCACTGTCTACCTCCCAAATAGAAAGCTATTCCATATATAGTGCACTTCTTTTGAACCAGTGGCCAAGTAGTTCACTATGATGGGAATAGGGTGCCATTTGGGATGCAGTCAGTGTCCTGGTTGTCCTGGTGTTTGGGGAGGGAGAGGCCATTGAGACAATGGCCAGGTACGGCCGCACAGCCAGGTGGACGTTTGGATTGTCCTTCCTCTCATGCTTCTCATTCACATGCGTGAACAGACACCCGTTTCAAAAAAAGAGCTGTTGTGACTATTCCTCTTTGTTGTGCTGCCTGCGGCTGTTGTTTCTTCCCGTCGTCACTGTTGTTGTTGTTGAATTCATGGGTTGCTATGTTCTCTCTCTCTGTCTCTCTCTGTCTCTCTCTCTTCTCTCTCTCTTCCCTCTCTCTCTCTTCCCTCTCTCTTGCCTCTCTCTCTCTCTCTCTTTCTCTCTCTCTCTCTCTCTCTCTGTCTCGCTCTCTCTTTCTCTCTCTCTCTCTCTGTCTCTCTCTCTCTTCTCTTTCCTTCTTCCTCTCTCTCTCTCTCTCTCTTCCCTCTCTCTCTCTTCCCTCTCTCTTCTCTCTCTCTCTCTCTTTCTCGCTCTCTCTATCTCTCTCTCTTTCCTCTCTCTCTCTCTCTCTCTTTCTCTCTCTCTTTCTCTCTCCCTCTTTCTCTCTCTCTCTCTTCCCTCTCTCTCTTCCCTCTCTCTCTCTCTTTCTCTCTTCCCTCTCTCTTCCCTCTCTCTCTCTCTCTCTAAACCCTCTGATCTAAACCCTCTGACTAACCCACTAACTGTCTGGGTTCTCAACCCTCTGACTAACCCACTAACTGTCTGGGATCTCAACCCTCTGACTAACCCACTAACTGTCTGGGTTCTCAACCCTCTGACTAACCCACTAACTGTCTGGGATCTCAACCCTCTGACTAACTCACTAACTGTCTAGGATCTCAACCCTCTGATCTAAACCCTCTGATCTAAACCCTCTGACTAACCCACTAACTGTCTGAGATCTCAACCCTCTGACTAACCCACTAACTGTCTGGGATCTAAACCTCTGACTAACCCACTAATTGTCTGGGATCTCAACCCTCTGACTAACCCACTAACTGTCAGGGATCTCAACCCTCTGACTAACCCACTAACTGTCTGGGATCTCAACCCTCTGACTAACCCTCAAAAACAATTATTAGAAGCATGATTCATCAACACACATCTTTTGAGTTGTGGATCTCAACCTCACTCATCACCATTGAATGTTGTGAATGTAGCTGTATAGTATTCTGAATATTTCTACAGAGAACTATTCTGATGATCTTTCTCTCTGCTTCAAGGTTATCTTGTGTTATCTTTTATCGCTCAGAACTGAATATTGGCTTTGGTATGGACGGATGATGCTATTTTGCAGTCGTTTATTGTGGAACTATAACCTGTAGTTCAGATGTTTTTTGGGGAACTATAATCTGTAGTTCAGATGGTTTATTGGGGAACTATAATCTGCAGTTCAGATGGTTTATTGTGGAACTATAATCTGTAGTTCAGATGGTTTTTTGGGGAACTTTAATCTGTAGTTCAGATGGTTTATTGTGGGACTATAACCTGTAATTCAGATGGTTTATTGTGGAACTGTAATCTGTAGTTCAGGTGGTTTATTGGGGAACTATAATCTGTAGTTCAGATGGTTTATTGGGGAACTATAATCTGTAGTTCAGATGGTTTATTGGGGAACTATAACCTGTAGTTCAGTTGGTAGTGATCAAGATGGTCATTTACATTCAAATAATATTTTTTTTAAATTGTATTTTCACTTCCCACAATAATTGTAATAACATACATTTGTATGTATGTACATTTACATTTTTAAAATGCTTGTCAGATAGCAGACGCTCTTATCCAGAGTGACTTACACTAGTGAGTTCATACATTTTTCCATACGGGTTCCCGTGGTATCGAATCCACAACCCTGGCTTTGCAAGCGTCATGCTCGACCAACTGAGCCACATGGGACCACACAATGTTAGGGCTCTGCAAGTGTCATGCTCGACCAACTGAGCCACACGGGACCACACAATGTTAGGGCTTTGCAAGCGTCATGCTCGACCAACTGAGCCACACGGGACCACACAATGTTAGGGCTCTGCAAGTGTCATGCTCGACCAACTGAGCCACACGGGACCACACAATGTTAGGGCTCTGCAAGTGTCATGCTCGACCAACTGAGCCACACGGGACCACACAATGTTAGGGCTCTGCAAGTGTCATGCTCGACCAACTGAGCCACACGGGACCACACAATGTTAGGGCTCTGCAAGTGTCATGCTCGACCAACTGAGCCACACGGGACCACACAATGTTAGGGCTCTGCAAGCGTCATGCTCGACCAACTGAGCCACACGGGACCACACAATGTTAGGGCTCTGCAAGCGTCATGCTCGACCAACTGAGCCACACGGGACCACACAATGTTAGGGCTCTGCAAGCGTCATGCTCGACCAACTGAGCCACACGGGACCACACAATGTTAGGGCTCTGCAAGTGTCATGCTCGACCAACTGAGCCACACAATGTTAGGGCTCTGCAAGCGTCATACTCGACCAACTGAGCCACACGGGACCACACAATGTTAGGGCTCTGCAAGTGTCATACTCGACCAACTGAGCCACACGGGACCACACAATGTTAGGGCTCTGCAAGTGTCATGCTCGACCAACTGAGCCACACGGGACCACACAATGTTAGGGCTCTGCAAGTGTCATGCTCGACCAACTGAGCCACACGGGACCACACAATGTTAGGGCTCTGCAAGTGTCATGCTCGACCAACTGAGCCACACGGGACCACACAATGTTAGGGCTCTGCAAGTGTCATACTCGACCAACTGAGCCACACGGGACCACACAATGTTAGGGCTCTGCAAGTGTCATGCTCGACCAACTGAGCCACACTGGACCACACAATGTTAGGGCTCTGCAAGTGTCATGCTCGACCAACTGAGCCACACGGGACCACACAATGTTAGGGCTCTGCAAGCGTCATACTCGACCAACTGAGCCACACGGGACCACACAATGTTAGGGCTCTGCAAGTGTCATGCTCGACCAACTGAGCCACACGGGACCACACAATGTTAGGGCTCTGCAAGTGTCATGCTCGACCAACTGAGCCACACGGGACCACACAATGTTAGGGCTCTGCAAGTGTCATGCTCGACCAACTGAGCCACACGGGACCACACAATGTTAGGGCTCTGCAAGTGTCATACTCGACCAACTGAGCCACACGGGACCACACAATGTTAGGGCTCTGCAAGTGTCATGCTCGACCAACTGAGCCACACTGGACCACACAATGTTAGGGCTCTGCAAGTGTCATGCTCGACCAACTGAGCCACACGGGACCACACAATGTTAGGGCTCTGCAAGCGTCATACTCGACCAACTGAGCCACACGGGACCACACAATGTTAGGGCTCTGCAAGCGTCATGCTCGACCAACTGAGCCACACGGGACCACACAATGTTAGGGCTCTGCAAGCGTCATACTCGACCAACTGAGCCACACGGGACCACACAATGTTAGGGCTCTGCAAGCGTCATACTCGACCAACTGAGCCACACGGGACCACACAATGTTAGGGCTCTGCAAGCGTCATGCTCGACCAACTGAGCCACACGGGACCACACAATGTTAGGGCTCTGCAAGCGTCATGCTCGACCAACTGAGCCACACGGGACCACACAATGTTGGTAGAGTAGCTTCATCCTGTTTGAAATCCATTGCCATTCACACTCATTTTAAAGAAAAGACTGATCGACATGACAACTGTGTGTAGTTGATCACCTGCCGGGTGTCCACATGTATTGTCAGGAAATGTATTGAAAATGACGGCCGATGTTCTGTGGTCAGAGGCAATAGGATGACCATCCACTGAACACAGTCAACGGTTCTCTTGGTCTGTTTTCTCCCACAGAGCAAAGCCAAATTAAAGGTGCACTTAGCAATTTCTTTTAGGTCCCCTCCCTGTAATATCTCACTGGCCTGTTCCTCTGCCTGTCCCAACAGCAAACCCTGGAGAACAACCTCACCAACCTGGTGAAGAGAAACAGTGAGCTGGAGAACCAGATGGCCAAACTCATCCAGATCTGTCAGCAGGTTGAGGTGAGTCTAGGGCTGTTGTTGTGACCCTATTACAAACTACACCAGCAGTCATGACCTCAGTCTCAAATTCCAATGTGACTGCTGAGTCACGGTAATCTCCTCTTATGCACTATGGACATGCTTTGGTAGTACCCAACTCGCTAGCTAATGGTCTAGTACTCAGGGCTCTATTGTCCCTCCATCAGGTCCTAATGGTCTGGTACTCAGGGCTCTATTGTCCCTCCATCAGGTTCTAATGGTCTGGTACTCAGGGCTCTATTGTCCCTCCATCAGGTCCTAATGGCCTGGTACTCAGGGCTCTATGGTCCCTCCATCAGGATCTAATGGTCTGGTACTCAGGTCTCTATTGTCCCTCCATCAGGGCCTAATGGTCTGGTACTCAGGGCCCTACTGTCCCTCCATCAGGTCCTAATGGTCTGGTACTCAGGACTCTATTGTCCTTTATCTACCCACTCTGACATTACTGCAAATGCCATCGAAAGTCACTTCAAATACTTATTATCAAGACAGTGTTATGCTCTTAAAACTCAATCAGTCAATTAATCAAATGTATTGATAAAGCTCTTCTTACATCAGCTGATATCTCAAAGTGCTGTACAGAAACCCAGCCTAAAACCCCAAACAGCAAGCAATATGCAGGTGTAGAAGCACGGTGGCTAGGAAAAACTCCCTAGAAAGGCCAAAACCTAGGAAGAAACCTAGAGAGGAACCAGGCTATGAGGGGTGGCCAGTCCTCTTCTGGCTGTGCCGGGTGGAGATCATAACAGAACATGGTCAAGATGTTCAAACTAGAGGTCGACAGATTATGATTTTTCAACACCGATACCTATGCCGATTATTGGAGGATCCAAAAAAAAAAAGCTGATACTGATTAATCGGACAATTAAAAAATATGTATTTGTATAATGTATAATGTATTTGTATAATGTATTTGTAATAATGACAATTACAACAATACTGAATGAACACTTATTTTAACTTAATATAATACATTAAAAAAAATCAATTTAGCCTCAAATAAATAATGAAACATGTTCAATTTGGTTTAAATAATGCAAAAACAAAGTGTTGGAGAAGAAAGTAAAAGTGCAATATGTGCCATGTAAAAAGCTAACGTTTCAGTTCCTTGCTCAGAACATGAGAACATATGAAAGTTGGTGGTTCCTTTTAACATGAGACTTCAATATTCCAAGGTAAGAGGTTTTAGGTTGTAGTTAATATAGTATATAAAGGACTATTTCTCTCTATACCATTTGTATTTCATATACCTTTGACTATTGGATGGTCTTATAGGCACTATAGTATTGCCAGTGTAACAATATAGCTTCCGTCCCTCTCCTCTCCCCTACCTGAGCCTAGTTAAATAAAGGTATAAAATAAGTAAATAAATATAGTTCGCTACTTTTGAAAAAAGGCCTAAAGTAGTGTACTATATATGGAATAGGATGCCATTTGGGGCAGATCCCCATAGCATCACCCTCTGCCATCCCTCATCCCTGTGTGACGGTAATGGCCGACAGATGGAACCCTGGTTTAATTCTCTCCATCCCTCAGCCCTGTGTGACTGTAATGGCAGACAGATGGAACCCTGGTTTAATGCTCTCCATCCCTCAGCCCTGTGTGACGGTAATGGCCAACAGATGGAACCCTGGTTTAATTCTCTCCATCCCTCAGCCCTGTGTGACGGTAATGGCCGACAGATGGAACCCTGGTTTAATGCTCTCCATCCCTCAGCCCTGTGTGACGATAATGGCCAACAGATGGAACCCTGGTTTAATTCTCTCCATCCCTCAGCCCTGTGTGACAGTAATGGCCGACAGATGGAACCCTGGTTTAATGCTCTCCATCCCTCAGCCCTGTGTGACGGTAATGGCCGACAGATGGAACCCTGGTTTAATTCTCTCCATCCCTCAGCCCTGTGTGAGAGTAATGGCCGACAGATGGAACCCTGGTTTAATTCTCTCCATCCCTCAGCCCTGTGTGACAGTAATGGTCGACAGTTGGAACCCTGGTTTAATGCTCTCCATCCCTCAGCCCTGTGTGACAGTAATGGCCGACCGCTGGTTTAATTCTCTCCATCCCTCTCAACACTATTCATCCTTTATTAAACAGTAAACTCTATGTGAGTCCCAATGGCACCCTATTCCCTATTTAGTGCGCTGACCAGGGTCCATAGTGCACTGAATAGTGAATAGGGTCCCATTTGGGACGCATTCTCAATTTCCCGTTAGTCTGGGCCCGGAGAACCACAGTGTAACTAACTATTCATTCAGACCATCAGATTAAGTGATCTCTGTGTTATTCATCAACTCCTGAGGAGAGGAAAGTATTCCAATAAGTGTTTGTCTTCCCTCCTTTCTTCCCTTTTCCTCTCTGTCTCCTAACTGGTGTCGTCCTCCTCTCTGTCTCCGAACTGGTGTTGTCCTCCTCTCTGTCTCCTAACTGGTGTTGTCCTCCTCTCTTCCCTTTTCCTCTCTGTCTCCTAACTGGTGTTGTCCTCCTCTCTTCCCTTTTCCTCTCTGTCTCCTAACTGGTGTTGTCCTCCTCTCTTCCCTTTTCCTCTCTGTCTCCTAACTGGTGTTGTCCTCCTCTCTTCCCTTTTTCCTCTCTATCTCCTAACTGGTGTTGTCCTCCTCTCTTCCCTTTTCCTCTCTGTCTCCTAACTGGTGTTGTCCTCCTCTCTGTCTCCTAACTGGTGTCGTCCTCCTCTCCTAACTGGTGTCGTCCTCCTCTCCTAACTGGTGTTGTCCTCCTCTCTTCCCTTTTCCTCTCTGTCTCCTAACTGGTGTCGTCCTCCTCTCCTAACTGGTGTTGTCCTCCTCTCTTCCCTTTTCCTCTCTGTCTCCTAACTGGTGTTGTCCTCCTCTCCTAACTGGTGTTGTCCTCCTCCCCTAACTGGTGTTGTCCTCCTCTCTTCCCTTTTCCTCTCTGTCTCCTAACTGGTGTCGTCCTCCTCTCTTCCCTTTTCCTCTCTGTCTCCTAACTGGTGTCGTCCTCCTCTCCTAACTGGTGTTGTCCTCCTCTCTTCCTTTTCCTCTCTGTCTCCTAACTGGTGTCGTCCTCCTCTCCTAACTGGTGTTGTCCTCCTCCCCTAACTGGTGTTGTCCTCCTCCCTAACTGGTGTTGTCCTCCTCCCTAACTGGTGTTGTCCTCCTCCCTAACTGGTGTTGTCCTCCTCCCTAACTGGTGTTGTCCTCCTCCCCTAACTGGTGTTGTCCTCCTCTCTTCCCTTTTCCTCTCTGTCTCCTAACTGGTGTCGTCCTCCTCTCTTCCCTTTTCCTCTCTGTCTCTAACTGGTGTCGTCCTCCTCTCCTAACTGGTGTTGTCCTCCTCTCTTCCCTTTTCCTCTCTGTCTCCTAACTGGTGTCATCCTCCTCTCCTAACTGGTGTTGTCCTCCTCTCTTCCCTTTTCCTCTCTGTCTCCTAACTGGTGTCGTCCTCCTCTCCTAACTGGTGTTGTCCTCCTCTCTTCCCTTTTCCTCTCTGTCTCTAACTGGTGTCGTCCTCCTCTCCTAACTGGTGTTGTCCTCCTCTCTTCCCTTTTCCTCTCTGTCTCCTAACTGGTGTCGTCCTCCTCTCCTAACTGGTGTTGTCCTCCTCCCTAACTGGTGTTGTCCTCCTCCCTAACTGGTGTTGTCCTCCTCCCCTAACTGGTGTTGTCCTCCTCCCTAACTGGTGTTGTCCTCCTCCCCTAACTGGTGTTGTCCTCCTCCCCTAACTGGTGTTGTCCTCCTCCCCTAACTGGTGTTGTCCTCCTCTCTTCCCTTTTCCTCTCTGTCTCCTAACTGGTGTCGTCCTCCTCTCTTCCCTTTTCCTCTCTTCTCTAACTGGTGTCGTCCTCCTCTCTAACTGGTGTTGTCCTCCTCTCTTCCCTTTTCCTCTCTGTCTCCTAACTGGTGTCATCCTCCTCTCCTAACTGGTGTCGTCCTCCTCTCTTCCCTTTTCCTCTCTGTCTCCTAACTGGTGTCGTCCTCCTCTCCTAACTGGTGTTGTCCTCCTCTCTTCCCTTTTCCTCTCTGTCTCCTAACTGGTGTCGTCCTCCTCTCCTAACTGGTGTTGTCCTCCTCTCTTCCCTTTTCCTCTCTGTCTCCTAACTGGTGTCATCCTCCTCTCCTAACTGGTGTTGTCCTCCTCTCTTCCCTTTTCCTCTCTGTCTCCTAACTGGTGTCGTCCTCCTCTCCTAACTGGTGTTGTCCTCCTCTCTTCCCTTTTCCTCTCTGTCTCCTAACTGGTGTCATCCTCCTCTCTAACTGGTGTCGTCCTCCTCTCCTAACTGGTGTCGTCCTCCTCTCTTCCCTTTTCCTCTCTGTCTCTAACTGGTGTCATCCTCCTCTCCTAACTGGTGTCGTCCTCCTCTCTTCCCTTTTCCTCTCTGTCTCCTAACTGGTGTCGTCCTCCTCTCCTAACTGGTGTCGTCCTCCTCTCTTCCCTTTTCCTCTCTGTCTCTAACTGGTGTTGTCCTCCTCTCTTCCCTTTTCCTCTCTGTCTCCTAACTGGTGTTGTCCTCCTCTCCTAACTGGTGTTGTCCTCCTCTCTGTCTCCTAACTGGTGTCGTCCTCCTCTCCTAACTGGTGTTGTCCTCCTCTCTGTCTCCTAACTGGTGTTGTCCTCCTCTCCTAACTGGTGTTGTCCTCCTCTCTGTCTCCTAACTGGTGTTGTCCTCCTCTCTGTCTCCTAACTGGTGTTGTCCTCCTCTCCTAACTGGTGTTGTCCTCCTCTCTGTCTCCTAACTGGTGTTGTCCTCCTCTCTGTCTCCTAACTGGTGTCGTCCTCCTCTCCTAACTGATGTTGTCCTCCTCTCTGTCTCCTAACTGGTGTTGTCCTCCTCTCTGTCTCGTAACTGGTGTTGTCCTCCTCTCTGTCTCCTAACTGGTGTTGTCCTCCTCTCTGTCTCCTAACTGGTGTTGTCCTCCTCTCTGTCTCGTAACTGGTGTTGTCCTCCTCTCTGTCTCCTAACTGGTGTTGTCCTCCTCTCTGTCTCGTAACTGGTGTTGTCCTCCTCTCTGTCTCCTAACTGGTGTCGTCCTCCTCTCCTAACTGGTGTTGTCCTCCTCTCTGTCTCGTAACTGGTGTTGTCCTCCTCTCTGTCTCCTAACTGGTGTCGTCCTCCTCTCCTAACTGGTGTTGTCCTCCTCTCTGTCTCGTAACTGGTGTTGTCCTCCTCTCTGTCTCCTAACTGGTGTCGTCCTCCTCTCCTAACTGGTGTTGTCCTCCTCTCTGTCTCGTAACTGGTGTCGTCCTCCTCTCCTAACTGGTGTTGTCCTCCTCTCTGTCTCCTAACTGGTGTTGTCCTCCTCTCTGTCTCCTAACTGGTGTTGTCCTCCTCTCTGTCTCCTAACTGGTGTTGTCCTCCTCTCTGTCTCCTAACTGGTGTTGTCCTCCTCTCTGTCTCCTAACTGGTGTTGTCCTCCTCTCTGTCTCCTAACTGGTGTTGTCCTCCTCTCTGTCTCCTAACTGGTGTTGTCCTCCTCTCCTAACTGGTGTTGTCCTCCTCTCTGTCTCCTAACTGGTGTTGTCCTCCTCTCCTAACTGGTGTTGTCCTCCTCTCTGTCTCTAACTGGTGTTGTCCTCCTCTCCTAACTGGTGTTGTCCTCCTCTCTGTCTCCTAACTGGTGTTGTCCTCCTCTCCTAACTGGTGTTGTCCTCCTCTCTGTCTCCTAACTGGTGTTGTCCTCCTCTCCTAACTGGTGTTGTCCTCCTCTCCTAACTGGTGTTGTCCTCCTCTCTGTCTCGTAACTGGTGTCGTCCTCCTCTCCTAACTGGTGTTGTCCTCCTCTCTGTCTCCTAACTGGTGTTGTCCTCCTCTCTGTCTCCTAACTGGTGTTGTCCTCCTCTCCTAACTGGTGTTGTCCTCCTCTCTGTCTCCTAACTGGTGTTGTCCTCCTCTCCTAACTGGTGTTGTCCTCCTCTCTGTCTCCTAACTGGTGTTGTCCTCCTCTCCTAACTGGTGTTGTCCTCCTCTCTGTCTCCTAACTGGTGTTGTCCTCCTCTCCTAACTGGTGTTGTCCTCCTCTCTGTCTCCTAACTGGTGTTGTCCTCCTCTCCTAACTGGTGTTGTCCTCCTCTCCTAACTGGTGTTGTCCTCCTCTCTAACTGGTGTTGTCCTCCTCTCTAACTGGTGTCGTCCTCCTCTCTAACTGGTGTGTCCTCCTCTCCTAACTGGTGTCGTCCTCCTCTCTTCCCTTTTCCTCTCTGTCTCTAACTGGTGTCATCCTCCTCTCCTAACTGGTGTCGTCCTCCTCTCTTCCCTTTTCCTCTCTGTCTCTAACTGGTGTCGTCCTCCTCTCCTAACTGGTGTCGTCCTCCTCTCTTCCTTTTCCTCTCTGTCTCCTAACTGGTGTTGTCCTCCTCTCTTCCTTTTCCTCTCTGTCTCCTAACTGGTGTTGTCCTCCTCTCCTAACTGGTGTTGTCCTCCTCTCTGTCTCCTAACTGGTGTCGTCCTCCTCTCCTAACTGGTGTTGTCCTCCTCTCTGTCTCCTAACTGGTGTTGTCCTCCTCTCCTAACTGGTGTTGTCCTCCTCTCTGTCTCCTAACTGGTGTTGTCCTCCTCTCTGTCTCCTAACTGGTGTTGTCCTCCTCTCCTAACTGGTGTTGTCCTCCTCTCTGTCTCCTAACTGGTGTTGTCCTCCTCTCTGTCTCTAACTGGTGTCGTCCTCCTCTCCTAACTGATGTTGTCCTCCTCTCTGTCTCCTAACTGGTGTTGTCCTCCTCTCTGTCTCGTAACTGGTGTTGTCCTCCTCTCTGTCTCCTAACTGGTGTTGTCCTCCTCTCTGTCTCCTAACTGGTGTTGTCCTCCTCTCTGTCTCGTAACTGGTGTTGTCCTCCCTCTCTGTCTCCTAACTGGTGTTGTCCTCCTCTCTGTCTCGTAACTGGTGTTGTCCTCCTCTCTGTCTCCTAACTGGTGTCGTCCTCCTCTCCTAACTGGTGTTGTCCTCCTCTCTGTCTCGTAACTGGTGTTGTCCTCCTCTCTGTCTCGTAACTGGTGTTGTCCTCCTCTCTGTCTCCTAACTGGTGTTGTCCTCCTCTCTGTCTCCTAACTGGTGTTGTCCTCCTCTCTGTCTCGTAACTGGTGTCGTCCTCCTCTCCTAACTGGTGTTGTCCTCCTCTCTGTCTCCGAACTGGTGTTGTCCTCCTCTCTGTCTCCTAACTGGTGTTGTCCTCCTCTCTGTCTCCTAACTGGTGTTGTCCTCCTCTCTGTCTCCTAACTGGTGTTGTCCTCCTCTCTGTCTCCTAACTGGTGTTGTCCTCCTCTCTGTCTCCTAACTGGTGTTGTCCTCCTCTCCTAACTGGTGTTGTCTCCTCTCTGTCTCCTAACTGGTGTTGTCCTCCTCTCCTAACTGGTGTTGTCCTCCTCTCTGTCTCCTAACTGGTGTTGTCCTCCTCTCCTAACTGGTGTTGTCCTCCTCTCTGTCTCCTAACTGGTGTTGTCCTCTCTCCTAACTGGTGTTGTCCTCCTCTCTGTCTCCTAACTGGTGTTGTCCTCCTCTCCTAACTGGTGTTGTCCTCCTCTCCTAACTGGTGTTGTCCTCCTCTCTGTCTCGTAACTGGTGTCGTCCTCCTCTCCTAACTGGTGTTGTCCTCCTCTCTGTCTCCTAACTGGTGTTGTCCTCCTCTCTGTCTCCTAACTGGTGTTGTCCTCCTCTCCTAACTGGTGTTGTCCTCCTCTCTGTCTCCTAACTGGTGTTGTCCTCCTCTCCTAACTGGTGTTGTCCTCCTCTCTGTCTCCTAACTGGTGTTGTCCTCCTCTCTGTCTCCTAACTGGTGTTGTCCTCCTCTCCTAACTGGTGTTGTCCTCCTCTCTGTCTCCTAACTGGTGTTGTCCTCCTCTCTGTCTCCTAACTGGTGTCGTCCTCCTCTCCTAACTGGTGTTGTCCTCCTCTCCTAACTGGTGTTGTCCTCCTCTCCTAACTGGTGTCGTCCTCCTCTCCTAACTGGTGTCGTCCTCCTCTCCTAACTGGTGTTGTCCTCCTCTCCTAACTGATGTTGTCCTCCTCTCTGTCTCCTAACTGGTGTTGTCCTCCTCTCTGTCTCGTAACTGGTGTTGTCCTCCTCTCTGTCTCCTAACTGGTGTTGTCCTCCTCTCTGTCTCCTAACTGGTGTTGTCCTCCTCTCCTAACTGGTGTTGTCCTCCTCTCCTAACTGGTGTTGTCCTCCTCTCTGTCTCCTAACTGGTGTTGTCCTCCTCTCCTAACTGGTGTTGTCCTCCTCTCTGTCTCCTAACTGGTGTTGTCCTCCTCTCCTAACTGGTGTCTTCCTCCTCTCTGTCTCCTAACTGGTGTTGTCCTCCTCTCTGTCTCCTAACTGGTGTTGTCCTCCTCTCCTAACTGGTGTTGTCCTCCTCTCCTAACTGGTGTCTTCCTCCTCTCTGTCTCCTAACTGGTGTTGTCCTCCTCTCCTAACTGGTGTTGTCCTCCTCTCTGTCTCCTAACTGGTGTTGTCCTCCTCTCCTAACTGGTGTTGTCCTCCTCTCCTAACTGGTGTTGTCCTCCTCTCTGTCTCCTAACTGGTGTTGTCCTCCTCTCCTAACTGGTGTTGTCCTCCTCTCTGTCTCCTAACTGGTGTTGTCCTCCTCTCCTAACTGGTGTTGTCCTCCTCTCTGTCTCCTAACTGGTGTTGTCCTCCTCTCCTAACTGGTGTTGTCCTCCTCTCTGTCTCCTAACTGGTGTTGTCCTCCTCTCCTAACTGGTGTTGTCCTCCTCTCTGTCTCCTAACTGGTGTTGTCCTCCTCTCCTAACTGGTGTTGTCCTCCTCTCTGTCTCCTAACTGGTGTTGTCCTCCTCTCCTAACTGGTGTTGTCCTCCTCTCTGTCTCCTAACTGGTGTTGTCCTCCTCTCCTAACTGGTGTTGTCCTCCTCTCCTAACTGGTGTTGTCCTCCTCTCTGTCTCCTAACTGGTGTTGTCCTCCTCTCTGTCTCCTAACTGGTGTTGTCCTCCTCTCCTAACTGGTGTTGTCCTCCTCTCTGTCTCCTAACTGGTGTTGTCCTCCTCTCTGTCTCCTAACTGGTGTTGTCCTCCTCTCTGTCTCCTAACTGGTGTTGTCCTCCTCTCTAACTGGTGTCTTCCTCCTCTCTGTCTCCTAACTGGTGTTGTCCTCCTCTCTGTCTCCTAACTGGTGTCTTCCTCCTCTCCTAACTGGTGTTGTCCTCCTCTCTGTCTCCTAACTGGTGTTGTCCTCCTCTCTGTCTCCTAACTGGTGTTGTCCTCCTCTCTGTCTCCTAACTGGTGTTGTCCTCCTCTCCTAACTGGTGTTGTCCTCCTCTCTGTCTCCTAACTGGTGTTGTCCTCCTCTCTGTCTCCTAACTGGTGTTGTCCTCCTCTCCTAACTGGTGTTGTCCTCCTCTCTGTCTCCTAACTGGTGTTGTCCTCCTCTCCTAACTGGTGTTGTCCTCCTCTCTGTCTCCTAACTGGTGTTGTCCTCCTCTCCTAACTGGTGTTGTCCTCCTCTCTGTCTCCTAACTGGTGTTGTCCTCCTCTCCTAACTGGTGTTGTCCTCCTCTCTGTCTCCTAACTGGTGTCGTCCTCCTCTCCTAACTGGTGTTGTCCTCCTCTCCTAACTGGTGTTGTCCTCCTCTCCTAACTGGTGTCGTCCTCCTCTCCTAACTGGTGTCGTCCTCCTCTCCTAACTGGTGTCGTCCTCCTCTCCTAACTGGTGTCGTCCTCCTCTCTTCCTTTTCCTCTCTGTCTCTAACTGGTGTCATCCTCCTCTCTAACTGGTGTCGTCCTCCTCTCTTCCCTTTTCCTCTCTGTCTCTAACTGGTGTCGTCCTCCTCTCCTAACTGGTGTCGTCCTCCTCTCTTCCCTTTTCCTCTCTGTCTCCTAACTGGTGTTGTCCTCCTCTCTTCCTTTTCCTCTCTGTCTCCTAACTGGTGTTGTCCTCCTCTCCTAACTGGTGTTGTCCTCCTCTCTGTCTCCTAACTGGTGTCGTCCTCCTCCTAACTGGTGTTGTCCTCCTCTCTGTCTCCTAACTGGTGTTGTCCTCCTCTCCTAACTGGTGTTGTCCTCCTCTCTGTCTCCTAACTGGTGTTGTCCTCCTCTCTGTCTCCTAACTGGTGTTGTCCTCCTCTCCTAACTGGTGTTGTCCTCCTCTCTGTCTCCTAACTGGTGTTGTCCTCCTCTCTGTCTCCTAACTGGTGTCGTCCTCCTCTCCTAACTGATGTTGTCCTCCTCTCTGTCTCCTAACTGGTGTTGTCCTCCTCTCTGTCTCGTAACTGGTGTTGTCCTCCTCTCTGTCTCCTAACTGGTGTTGTCCTCCTCTCTGTCTCCTAACTGGTGTTGTCCTCCTCTCTGTCTCGTAACTGGTGTTGTCCTCCTCTCTGTCTCCTAACTGGTGTTGTCCTCCTCTCTGTCTCGTAACTGGTGTTGTCCTCCTCTCTGTCTCCTAACTGGTGTCGTCCTCCTCTCCTAACTGGTGTTGTCCTCCTCTCTGTCTCGTAACTGGTGTTGTCCTCCTCTCTGTCTCGTAACTGGTGTTGTCCTCCTCTCTGTCTCCTAACTGGTGTTGTCCTCCTCTCTGTCTCCTAACTGGTGTTGTCCTCCTCTCTGTCTCGTAACTGGTGTCGTCCTCCTCTCCTAACTGGTGTTGTCCTCCTCTCTGTCTCCGAACTGGTGTTGTCCTCCTCTCTGTCTCCTAACTGGTGTTGTCCTCCTCTCTGTCTCCTAACTGGTGTTGTCCTCCTCTCTGTCTCCTAACTGGTGTTGTCCTCCTCTCTGTCTCCTAACTGGTGTTGTCCTCCTCTCTGTCTCCTAACTGGTGTTGTCCTCCTCTCCTAACTGGTGTTGTCCTCCTCTCTGTCTCCTAACTGGTGTTGTCCTCCTCTCCTAACTGGTGTTGTCCTCCTCTCTGTCTCCTAACTGGTGTTGTCCTCCTCTCCTAACTGGTGTTGTCCTCCTCTCTGTCTCCTAACTGGTGTTGTCCTCCTCTCCTAACTGGTGTTGTCCTCCTCTCTGTCTCCTAACTGGTGTTGTCCTCCTCTCCTAACTGGTGTTGTCCTCCTCTCCTAACTGGTGTTGTCCTCCTCTCTGTCTCGTAACTGGTGTCGTCCTCCTCTCCTAACTGGTGTTGTCCTCCTCTCTGTCTCCTAACTGGTGTTGTCCTCCTCTCTGTCTCCTAACTGGTGTTGTCCTCCTCTCCTAACTGGTGTTGTCCTCCTCTCTGTCTCCTAACTGGTGTTGTCCTCCTCTCCTAACTGGTGTTGTCCTCCTCTCTGTCTCCTAACTGGTGTTGTCCTCCTCTCTGTCTCCTAACTGGTGTTGTCCTCCTCTCCTAACTGGTGTTGTCCTCCTCTCTGTCTCCTAACTGGTGTTGTCCTCCTCTCTGTCTCCTAACTGGTGTCGTCCTCCTCTCCTAACTGGTGTTGTCCTCCTCTCCTAACTGGTGTTGTCCTCCTCTCCTAACTGGTGTCGTCCTCCTCCTAACTGGTGTCGTCCTCCCTCCTAACTGGTGTCGTCCTCCTCTCCTAACTGGTGTTGTCCTCCTCTCCTAACTGATGTTGTCCTCCTCTCTGTCTCCTAACTGGTGTTGTCCTCCTCTCTGTCTCGTAACTGGTGTTGTCCTCCTCTCTGTCTCCTAACTGGTGTTGTCCTCCTCTCTGTCTCCTAACTGGTGTTGTCCTCCTCTCCTAACTGGTGTTGTCCTCCTCTCCTAACTGGTGTTGTCCTCCTCTCTGTCTCCTAACTGGTGTTGTCCTCCTCTCCTAACTGGTGTTGTCCTCCTCTCTGTCTCCTAACTGGTGTTGTCCTCCTCTCCTAACTGGTGTCTTCCTCCTCTCTGTCTCCTAACTGGTGTTGTCCTCCTCTCTGTCTCCTAACTGGTGTTGTCCTCCTCTCCTAACTGGTGTTGTCCTCCTCTCCTAACTGGTGTCTTCCTCCTCTCTGTCTCCTAACTGGTGTTGTCCTCCTCTCCTAACTGGTGTTGTCCTCCTCTCTGTCTCCTAACTGGTGTTGTCCTCCTCTCCTAACTGGTGTTGTCCTCCTCTCCTAACTGGTGTTGTCCTCCTCTCTGTCTCCTAACTGGTGTTGTCCTCCTCTCCTAACTGGTGTTGTCCTCCTCTCTGTCTCCTAACTGGTGTTGTCCTCCTCTCCTAACTGGTGTTGTCCTCCTCTCTGTCTCCTAACTGGTGTTGTCCTCCTCTCCTAACTGGTGTTGTCCTCCTCTCTGTCTCCTAACTGGTGTTGTCCTCCTCTCCTAACTGGTGTTGTCCTCCTCTCTGTCTCCTAACTGGTGTTGTCCTCCTCTCCTAACTGGTGTTGTCCTCCTCTCTGTCTCCTAACTGGTGTTGTCCTCCTCTCTCCTAACTGGTGTTGTCCTCCTCTCTGTCTCCTAACTGGTGTTGTCCTCCTCTCCTAACTGGTGTTGTCCTCCTCTCCTAACTGGTGTTGTCCTCCTCTCTGTCTCCTAACTGGTGTTGTCCTCCTCTCTGTCTCCTAACTGGTGTTGTCCTCCTCTCCTAACTGGTGTTGTCCTCCTCTCTGTCTCCTAACTGGTGTTGTCCTCCTCTCTGTCTCCTAACTGGTGTTGTCCTCCTCTCTGTCTCCTAACTGGTGTTGTCCTCCTCTCCTAACTGGTGTCTTCCTCCTCTCTGTCTCCTAACTGGTGTTGTCCTCCTCTCTGTCTCCTAACTGGTGTCTTCCTCCTCTCCTAACTGGTGTTGTCCTCCTCTCTGTCTCCTAACTGGTGTTGTCCTCCTCTCTGTCTCCTAACTGGTGTTGTCCTCCTCTCTGTCTCCTAACTGGTGTTGTCCTCCTCTCCTAACTGGTGTTGTCCTCCTCTCTGTCTCCTAACTGGTGTTGTCCTCCTCTCTGTCTCCTAACTGGTGTCTTCCTCCTCTCTGTCTCCTAACTGGTGTTGTCCTCCTCTCCTAACTGGTGTTGTCCTCCTCTCTGTCTCCTAACTGGTGTTGTCCTCCTCTCTGTCTCCTAACTGGTGTCGTCCTCCTCTCCTAACTGGTGTTGTCCTCCTCTCCTAACTGGTGTTGTCCTCCTCTCCTAACTGGTGTCGTCCTCCTCTCCTAACTGGTGTCGTCCTCCTCTCCTAACTGGTGTCGTCCTCCTCTCCTAACTGGTGTTGTCCTCCTCTCCTAACTGATGTTGTCCTCCTCTCTGTCTCCTAACTGGTGTTGTCCTCTCTCTGTCTCGTAACTGGTGTTGTCCTCCTCTCTGTCTCCTAACTGGTGTTGTCCTCCTCTCCTAACTGGTGTTGTCCTCCTCTCCTAACTGGTGTTGTCCTCCTCTCTGTCTCCTAACTGGTGTTGTCCTCCTCTCCTAACTGGTGTTGTCCTCCTCTCTGTCTCCTAACTGGTGTTGTCCTCCTCTCCTAACTGGTGTCTTCCTCCTCTCTGTCTCCTAACTGGTGTTGTCCTCCTCTCTGTCTCCTAACTGGTGTTGTCCTCCTCTCCTAACTGGTGTCTTCCTCCTCTCTGTCTCCTAACTGGTGTTGTCCTCCTCTCTGTCTCCTAACTGGTGTCTTCCTCCTCTCCTAACTGGTGTTGTCCTCCTCTCTGTCTCCTAACTGGTGTTGTCCTCCTCTCTGTCTCCTAACTGGTGTTGTCCTCCTCTCTGTCTCCTAACTGGTGTTGTCCTCCTCTCCTAACTGGTGTTGTCCTCCTCTCTGTCTCCTAACTGGTGTTGTCCTCCTCTCTGTCTCCTAACTGGTGTCTTCCTCCTCTCTGTCTCCTAACTGGTGTTGTCCTCCTCTCCTAACTGGTGTTGTCCTCCTCTCTGTCTCCTAACTGGTGTTGTCCTCCTCTCTGTCTCCTAACTGGTGTCGTCCTCCTCTCCTAACTGGTGTTGTCCTCCTCTCCTAACTGGTGTTGTCCTCCTCTCCTAACTGGTGTCGTCCTCCTCTCCTAACTGGTGTCGTCCTCCTCTCCTAACTGGTGTTGTCCTCCTCTCCTAACTGATGTTGTCCTCCTCTCCTAACTGATGTTGTCCTCCTCTCTGTCTCCTAACTGGTGTTGTCCTCCTCTCTGTCTCGTAACTGGTGTTGTCCTCCTCTCTGTCTCCTAACTGGTGTTGTCCTCCTCTCTGTCTCCTAACTGGTGTTGTCCTCCTCTCCTAATAGCTTGTTAGGGAGGATGTTCCGTTGTGGGGATCAAATCAGCGGATATTTTAGAGCGTCACTTATCGTTTTTCGTTAAAATTCAAACTTTCATGAAAACACACAAACAAGGTATTAAATTAAAGCTACACTCGTTGTGAATCTAGCCACCGAGTCAGATTTGTAAAATGCTTTTCGGCGAAAGCATGAGAAGCTATTATCTGATAGCATGTAACACCCCAAAAGACCCGTAGAGGACGAAAACAAAAATAATTAGCATAGTCGGCGCTACACAAACCGCACAATAAAATATAAAACATTCATTACCTTTGACCATCTTCTTTCTTGGCACTCCTTGATGTCCCATAATCAATACTGGGTCTTTTTTTGGATTAAATCGGTCCATATATAGCCTAGATATCGATCTATGAAGACTGTGTGGAAAACGGAAAAAAATAGCGTTTCATAACGTAACGTCATTTTTAAAAGTTAAAAAGTCGACGATAAACTTTCACAAAACACTTCGAAATACCTTTCTAATGCAACTTTAGGTATTACTACACGTCAATAAGCTATAAAAATCATCAGTGGGCGATGTAAATTCGATAGCCTGCCGTGTGGAAAAATGTCCGGAGAAAAAGACAGACAATGCCTCGGGTCGGTGGTCGGAGAGAATCGTTTCCCTTCGGTCGGATCTACCAAGAATCAATTCAGATTCAAATGAGGAGACTCTATAGATCCTGTGGTAGCTGTAGGTACTGCAAGCTCGGCCCCATATATTACGGTTCACCTTTAACAATTCATGGGAGTGGCGCATGGATATTTTTTTCCATCTCCAGTGATCAGATTTTCCTGCGCTTTTCGATGAAACAGACGTTCTGTTATAGTCACAGCCGTGATTTAAACAGTTTTAGAAACGTCTGAGTGTTTTCTATCCACACATACTAATCATATGCATATACTATATTCCTGGAATGAGTAGCAGGGCGCTGAAATGTTGCGCGATTTTTAACAAAAAGCTGCGAAAATTCGCATCATCCCAAACAGGCTCTGTCTCCTAACTGGTGTTGTCCTCCTCTCTGTCTCCTAACTGGTGTTGTCCTCCTCCTAACTGGTGTTGTCCTCCTCTCCTAACTGGTGTTGTCCTCCTCTCCTAACTGGTGTTGTCCTCCTCTCTGTCTCCTAACTGGTGTTGTCCTCCTCTCCTAACTGGTGTTGTCCTCCTCTCTGTCTCCTAACTGGTGTTGTCCTCCTCTCCTAACTGGTGTCTTCCTCCTCTCTGTCTCCTAACTGGTGTTGTCCTCCTCTCTGTCTCCTAACTGGTGTTGTCCTCCTCTCCTAACTGGTGTTGTCCTCCTCTCCTAACTGGTGTTGTCCTCCTCTCTGTCTCCTAACTGGTGTTGTCCTCCTCTCCTAACTGGTGTTGTCCTCCTCTCTGTCTCCTAACTGGTGTTGTCCTCCTCTCCTAACTGGTGTTGTCCTCCTCTCTGTCTCCTAACTGGTGTTGTCCTCCTCTCTGTCTCCTAACTGGTGTTGTCCTCCTCTCTGTCTCCTAACTGGTGTTGTCCTCTCCTAACTGGTGTCTTCCTCCTCTCTGTCTCCTAACTGGTGTTGTCCTCCTCTCTGTCTCCTAACTGGTGTCTTCCTCCTCTCCTAACTGGTGTTGTCCTCCTCTCTGTCTCCTAACTGGTGTTGTCCTCCTCTCTGTCTCCTAACTGGTGTTGTCCTCCTCTCTGTCTCCTAACTGGTGTTGTCCTCCTCTCCTAACTGGTGTTGTCCTCCTCTCTGTCTCCTAACTGGTGTTGTCCTCCTCTCTGTCTCCTAACTGGTGTCTTCCTCCTCTCTGTCTCCTAACTGGTGTTGTCCTCCTCTCCTAACTGGTGTTGTCCTCCTCTCTGTCTCCTAACTGGTGTTGTCCTCCTCTCTGTCTCCTAACTGGTGTCGTCCTCCTCTCCTAACTGGTGTTGTCCTCCTCTCCTAACTGGTGTTGTCTCCTCCTCCTAACTGGTGTCGTCCTCCTCTCCTAACTGGTGTCGTCCTCCTCTCCTAACTGGTGTCGTCCTCCTCTCCTAACTGGTGTTGTCCTCCTCTCCTAACTGATGTTGTCCTCCTCTCTGTCTCCTAACTGGTGTTGTCCTCCTCTCTGTCTCGTAACTGGTGTTGTCCTCCTCTCTGTCTCCTAACTGGTGTTGTCCTCTCTGTCTCCTAACTGGTGTTGTCCTCCTCTCCTAACTGGTGTTGTCCTCCTCTCCTAACTGGTGTTGTCCTCCTCTCTGTCTCCTAACTGGTGTTGTCCTCCTCTCCTAACTGGTGTTGTCCTCCTCTCCTAACTGGTGTCTTCCTCCTCTCTGTCTCCTAACTGGTGTTGTCCTCCTCTCTGTCTCCTAACTGGTGTTGTCCTCCTCTCCTAACTGGTGTCTTCCTCCTCTCTGTCTCCTAACTGGTGTTGTCCTCCTCTCTGTCTCCTAACTGGTGTTGTCCTCCTCTCCTAACTGGTGTTGTCCTCCTCTCCTAACTGGTGTTGTCCTCCTCTCCTAACTGGTGTTGTCCTCCTCTCCTAACTGGTGTTGTCCTCCTCTCCTAACTGGTGTTGTCCTCCTCTCCTAACTGGTGTTGTCCTTCTCTCTTTAACTGGTGTTGTCCTCCTCTCCTAACTGGTGTTGTCCTCCTCTCCTAACTGGTGTTGTCCTCCTCTCCTAACTGGTGTCTTCCTCCTCTCTGTCTCCTAACTGGTGTTGTCCTCCTCTCTGTCTCCTAACTGGTGTCTTCCTCCTCTCCTAACTGGTGTTGTCCTCCTCTCTGTCTCCTAACTGGTGTTGTCCTCCTCTCTGTCTCCTAACTGGTGTTGTCCTCCTCTCTGTCTCCTAACTGGTGTTGTCCTCCTCTCCTAACTGGTGTTGTCCTCCTCTCTGTCTCCTAACTGGTGTTGTCCTCCTCTCTGTCTCCTAACTGGTGTCGTCCTCCTCTCCTAACTGGTGTTGTCCTCCTCTCCTAACTGGTGTTGTCCTCCTCTCCTAACTGGTGTCGTCCTCCTCTCCTAACTGGTGTCGTCCTCCTCTCCTAAGTGGTGTCGTCCTCCTCTCCTAACTGGTGTTGTCCTCCTCTCCTAACTGATGTTGTCCTCCTCTCTGTCTCGTAACTGGTGTTGTCCTCCTCTCTGTCTCCTAACTGGTGTTGTCCTCCTCTCTGTCTCCTAACTGGTGTTGTCCTCCTCTCCTAACTGGTGTTGTCCTCCTCTCCTAACTGGTGTTGTCCTCCTCTCTGTCTCCTAACTGGTGTTGTCCTCCTCTCCTAACTGGTGTTGTCCTCCTCTCTGTCTCGTAACTGGTGTTGTCCTCCTCTCTGTCTCCTAACTGGTGTTGTCCTCCTCTCTGTCTCCTAACTGGTGTTGTCCTCCTCTCCTAACTGGTGTTGTCCTCCTCTCCTAACTGGTGTTGTCCTCCTCTCTGTCTCCTAACTGGTGTTGTCCTCCTCTCCTAACTGGTGTTGTCCTCCTCTCTGTCTCCTAACTGGTGTTGTCCTCCTCTCCTAACTGGTGTCTTCCTCCTCTCTGTCTCCTAACTGGTGTTGTCCTCCTCTCTGTCTCCTAACTGGTGTTGTCCTCCTCTCCTAACTGGTGTCTTCCTCCTCTCTGTCTCCTAACTGGTGTTGTCCTCCTCTCTGTCTCCTAACTGGTGTTGTCCTCCTCTCCTAACTGGTGTTGTCCTCCTCTCCTAACTGGTGTTGTCCTCCTCTCCTAACTGGTGTTGTCCTCCTCTCCTAACTGGTGTTGTCCTCCTCTCTGTCTCCTAACTGGTGTTGTCCTCCTCTCCTAACTGGTGTCTTCCTCCTCTCTGTCTCCTAACTGGTGTTGTCCTCCTCTCTGTCTCCTAACTGGTGTTGTCCTCCTCTCCTAACTGGTGTCTTCCTCCTCTCTGTCTCCTAACTGGTGTTGTCCTCCTCTCTGTCTCCTAACTGGTGTTGTCCTCCTCTCCTAACTGGTGTTGTCCTCCTCTCCTAACTGGTGTTGTCCTCCTCTCCTAACTGGTGTTGTCCTCCTCTCCTAACTGGTGTTGTCCTCCTCTCCTAACTGGTGTTGTCCTCCTCTCCTAACTGGTGTTGTCCTCCTCTCCTAACTGGTGTTGTCCTCCTCTCCTAACTGGTGTTGTCCTCCTCTCCTAACTGGTGTTGTCCTCCCTCCTAACTGGTGTTGTCCTCCTCTCCTAACTGGTGTTGTCCTCCTCTCCTAACTGGTGTTGTCCTCCTCTCCTAACTGGTGTTGTCCTCCTCTCCTAACTGGTGTTGTCCTCCTCTCCTAACTGGTGTTGTCCTCCTCTCCTAACTGGTGTTGTCCTCCTCTCCTAACTGGTGTTGTCCTCCTCTCCTAACTGGTGTTGTCCTCCTCTCCTAACTGGTGTTGTCCTCCTCTCCTAACTGGTGTCCTCCTCTCCTAACTGGTGTTGTCCTCCTCTCCTAACTGGTGTCCTCCTCTCCTAACTGGTGTTGTCCTCCTCTCCTAACTGGTGTTGTCCTCCTCTCCTAACTGGTGTTGTCCTCCTCTCCTAACTGGTGTCTTCCTCCTCTCTGTCTCCTAACTGGTGTTGTCCTCCTCTCTGTCTCCTAACTGGTGTCTTCCTCCTCTCCTAACTGGTGTTGTCCTCCTCTCTGTCTCCTAACTGGTGTTGTCCTCCTCTCCTAACTGGTGTCCTCCTCTCCTAACTGGTGTTGTCCTCCTCTCCTAACTGGTGTCCTCCTCTCCTAACTGGTGTTGTCCTCCTCTCCTAACTGGTGTTGTCCTCCTCTCTGTCTCCTAACTGGTGTTGTCCTCCTCTCCTAACTGGTGTCTTCCTCCTCTGCCTGCATACGGAATCAGCTCCACAACAATCTGTTCGTCTTGTATTCCTAATACATGATTAAGCTATACGACTGACTTGGCCATCAAGAGAACTTGCCCCGTGTTAAAACAAACTGATAAAAGCTTCTTTAAAAAAAAAAGAAAATGGATTTCCTTATGGATGCTTGTTGCTAGCTATTCTCTGGTGTGAGGTTTGTGTGAAAGGCTTTGGTTATTCTGAGGAGAAGCATAGGATACCTTATGTGGGGTAATGCTAACGTGCTATGCTAATGGAGGTCAAACCTACTATGTGCGTGTGCGTGTGTGTGTGTGTGCGTGCTCGTTTCTTCCCAGAAGCCTCCCTGCTAGGAGGAGATGGAAGAGTTCTTTGTCTCTGTTCTATAACACTTCAGGGAGAAAGGAGGGAGAAACACAGCTCACTAATAATGCATCACAACAACAGAGGGCTGACTGGCTGCATGGGGCTCTATACAGTTCTGGTGTGACCTGAATTTTTCTGTTGTCGCTGCGTTGCATACAGTTATCTCTCTCTCCAAGATGATATGATCAAAACGAGGACTGTGATTCTGCCGGTGGGGTTCTATAGTGATGCCATAGCAACGCTGCCTTCAGCTATATCTCTCCTTTTAGAGTTTGACAGATACCCTCATTGATAAACTGATAATTGTTTTTCTCCCGAGGTATTTATGTTTCTCTGTTGTTTCTTTGACAACAGTTTGAATATATGTTGGTTTTGCCTGTGTGTTCGGTTGTGTTGACAGTATAATCGTCTCGGTGATGTGTACAGTAGTCAGAGTGTTGTAGCACTTAGTTGAAGCATATGCCAAAACCATCCATATTTTAACAGACCTCAATGCTCTTTTTGCTGGAGAGTGCAGGACAGGACAGGGAGGTCCCTTGTGACTTGTGGACGTGCGCTTGGACACTTCCTTCTTTTTGACTCCTGTTTAATCTGTCAGGCTGGAGGAGAGACCAGCACTAATCACTGCTGTGACAAACAACAGCCTCTCACCATGACTCCTGTTTAATCTGTCAGGCTGGAGGAGAGACCAGCACTAATCACTGCTGTGACAAACAACAGCCTCTCACCATGACTCCTGTTTAATCTGTCAGGCTGGAGGAGAGACCAGCACTAATCACTGCTGTGACAAACAACAGCCTCTCACCATGACTCCTGTTTAATCTGTCAGGCTGGAGGAGAGACCAGCACTAATCACTGCTGTGACAAACAACAGCCAGTTCTTCGCTCCTCTCCGCACCGATCTGTTCACTTTAAAGGCCCAACTAAACAAAACGGAAACTTATTTTCTTGCTATAAATCAATGGGTATACATCATTCATTTAAATGATCAAGAACGGTTTAAATATCACAGAGTGCGCCTTTAAAAGAACCCAGGCCCTCACTGTTATCTGGGGCTCCTTGCTGTTTTCTGCTCTCTTTCACCTTTTACACAGGTAAAGTCGGTAGTTTACATACACTTTAGCCAAATACATTTAAACTCAGTTTTTCACAATTCCTGACATTTAATCTTAGTAAAAATTCTCTGTCTTAGGTCGGTTAGGATCACCACCAAGCTAGTAGCTATATGAGATCAGACCCAGCTAGTAGCTATATGAGATCAAACCCAGCTAGTTGCTATATGAGATCAGACCCAGCTAGTAACTATATGAGATCAGACCCAGCTAGTAGCTATATGAGATCAGACCCAGCTAGTAGCTATATGAGGTCAGACCCAGCTAGTAACTATATGAGATCAGACCCAGCTAGTAGCTATATGAGATCAGACCCAGCTAGTAGCTATATGAGATCAGACCCAGCTAGTAGCTATATGAGATCAGACCCAGCTAGTAGCTATATGAGGTCAGACCCAGCTAGTAACTATATGAGGTCAGACCCAGCTAGTAGCTATATGAGATCAGACCCAGCTAGTAACTATATGAGATCAGACCCAGCTAGTTGCTATATGAGATCAGACCCAGCTAGTAGCTATATGAGGTCAGACCCAGCTAGTAGCTATATGAGATCAGACCCAGCTAGTAACTATATGAGATATATGAGTATCCTTCATTCATTACCAGCATCGGTAGCTAGACATGTTCTTCAACCTCATTACTGTACAATAACTCTAGAATTGTCTTTTTAATGTCCACGCCATCTCTCTCCATCTCTTCCTTATAAGAACCCTACCCAGTGCATTTCAGAAAATTGCTAGTGCATTTTAGCCAAGGGGTCCGGGCTCCCTTGGTTGCCATTATGTGTCAGAACAGAGTAATACATCTTTCCAGTGAATGATAAAACATTAATCCAGCCTAGGATTTAGTGGTAGAGACCAAGCGGCCGGGGCAGGTGGCTCAAGGAGCATGTGTTTCAGGTGTCAGAGTGAATCATGTCTGGGAGGGGAATGTCCTCCACTAGAGGTCAGAGTGAATGATGTCAGGGTTAGGGTTAGGAAAATTCCTCACCTAGAGGTCAGAGTTAACTTATTGAGTGTAGGGGCAGTATTTTTATTTTTTGGATGATAAACATACTCATTTGAAACTGCCTATTTCTCAGGCCCAGAAACTAGAATATGCATATACTTGTCATATTAGGACAGAACACACTCTAAAGTTTCCAAAACTGTCAAAATATTGTCTGTGAGTATAACAGAACTGATATTGCAGGCGAAAACCTTAGGAAAATCAAACCAGGAAGTGGCTTCTATTTTGAAAGCTCCATGTTCCATAGCCTGCCTTCGCTCCATTTAAAGGGATATCAACCAGATTCATTTTCCTATTGCTTCCTCAAGGTGTCAAGAGTCTTTAGACATAGTTTCAGGCTTTTATTTTGAAAAAATGAGCGAGAAAGATAACATTGCTTCAGTGGATAGCTGGGTGTTCGCATGAGTTTTGCTTGCGCAACAGAGTGGGGCAGCCATTGTCTCTCCCTCTCCTATTGAAAAAGCGATTGTCCCGGTTGATATATTATCGATTAAATATTTTAAAAACAACCTGAGGCTTGGTTATAAAAAACGTTTAAAAAAAAGTCCTCCAGTAGAGGTCAGAGGGAATCATGTCGGGGTTAGGGAAAGTCCTCCAGTAGAGGTCAGAGTGAATCATGTCGGGGTTAGGGAAAGTCCTCCAGTAGAGGTCAGAGGGAATCATGTCGGGGTTAGGGAAAGTCCTCCAGTAGAGGTCAGAGTGAATCATGTCGGGGTTAGGGAAAGTCCTCCAGTAGAGGTCAGAGTGAATCATGTCGGGGTTAGGGAAAGTCCTCCAGTAGAGGTCAGAGTGAATCATGTTGGGGTTAGGGAAAGTCCTCCAGTAGAGGTCAGAGTGAATCATGTCGGGGTTAGGGAAAGTCCTCACCTAGAGGTCAGAGTGAATCATGTCGGGGTTAGGGAAAGTCCTCACCTAGAGGTCAGAGTGAATCATGTCGGGGTTAGGGTTAAGGAAAGTCCTCACCTAGAGGTCAGAGTGGAGATCTGGAGATCAGACAGACAGAAGATTTCAGAAGGGAAATGATCCCTGAGCATTCGGGACAATATTAGTGAGGATACCTGGTTCAGTGTTTCAGTGGGATGATATATACACCTGGTTCAGTGTTTCAGTGGGGTGATATATACACCTGGTTCAGTGTTTCAGTGGGATGATATATACCTGGTTCAGTGTTTCAGTGGGGTGATATATACACCTGGTTCAGTGTTTCAGTGGGGTGATATATACACCTGGTTCAGTGTTTCAGTGGGATGATATATATACCTGGTTCAGTGTTTCAGTGGGGTGATATATACACCTGGTTCAGTGTTTCAGTGGGATGATATATATACCTCGTTCATTGTTTCAGTGGGGTGATATATACACCTGGTTCAGTGTTTCAGTGGGGTGATATATACACCTGGTTCAGTGTTTCAGTGGGGTGATATATACACCTGGTTCAGTGTTTCAGTGGGGTGATATATACACCTGGTTTAGTGTTTCAGTGGGGTGATATATACACCTGGTTCAGTGTTTCAGTGGGGTGATATATACACCTGGTTCAGTGTTTCAGTGGGGTGATATATACACCTGGTTCAGTGTTTCAGTGGGGTGATATATACACCTGGTTCAGTGTTTCAGTGGGATGAGATTTGGTGATTCAGGGAGGATAAGAAGATTCCTCTGCCTCGTGAATCTGCCAATGTTATGTTGCTGAGCAGTAATCCACAGTGATGTTGGAGCATTTCATTTATCCTTGTTAATTACCAACCGTTAATAAGATGGCTCTTATGGACTTAATGGAGTTTGTGTGTGTGTGTACTCTCGTGTGTGTGTGTGTGTGTGTGTGTGTGTGTGATTATCAACGTTTAAGTGGATCTAACTGCTGTAATGACCTTTGTGGAGTGATGATCAGTGTTCGGGGGAGTTAGCGGGTGAACAGTTTGATACAGAGCCACAACACTTCACAGAATATCACATTCTCATAATACATTATAATATATTCTAATATTTATTTTGAATGTGCAATGATTCTATCAAAAATAAATCATGCTCAGATCTGAACATGTGTTACCCGAACCACAGATGACAAATTAACTAGATACGGTACCTCACATGACAGTGTTGTTGATCTGAATCTGTGTAAGTGTTTGTTTGGCCTGCATATTAAAGTCTACCTCAGGCGAACACAGCCGTTGACGAGGATCTCAGCTACAGTGTTGTTGTTGTTCTTGTTTGAACCCTGTGTAAGTTTGGACACCGTGTTAAAGTGTGCTATGCTTCTGTCCCCAGGTGAACACAGCGATGCACGAGGCCAAGCTAGTGGAGGAGTGTGATGAGCTTGTAGAGATCATACGCCAGAGGAAACAGATCATCGCTGTCAAGATCAAGGAGTCCAAGGTACAGTAGTCTTCTACACACTAACCTTAATACCCTACTGGACCCCTATGGTCCAAGGTACAGTAGTCTTCTACACACTAACCCTTAATACTATACTGGACCCCTATGGTCCAAGGTACAGTAGTCTTCTACACACTAACCCTTAATACTATACTGGACCCCTATGGTCCAAGGTACAGTAGTCTTCTACACACTAACCGTTAATACTATACTGGACCCCTATGGTTCAAGGTACAGTAGTCTTCTACACACTAACCCTTAATACTATACTGGACCCCTATGGTCCAAGGTACAGTAGTCTTCTACACACTAACCGTTAATACTATACTGGACCCCTATGGTCCAAGGTACAGTAGTCTTCTATACACTAACCCTTAATACTATACTGGACCCCTATGGTCCAAGGTACAGTAGTCTTCTACACACTAACCCTTAATACTATACTGGACCCCTATGGTCCAAGGTACAGTAGTCTTCTACACACTAACCGTTAATACTATACTGGACCCCTATGGTTCAAGGTACAGTAGTCTTCTATACACTAACCCTTAATACTATACCCGTCCCCTATGGTCCAAGGGACTGTACTCAATGGCTGAGTCTCAAACCATACTCTTCCTCTGGCTGAGTCTCAAACCATACTCTTCCTCTGGCTGAGTCTCAAACCATACTCTTCCTCTGGCTGAGTCTCAAACCATACTCTTCCTCTGGCTGAGTCTCAAACCATACTCTTCCTCTGACTGAGTCTCAAACCATACTCTTCCTCTGGCTGAGTCTCAAACCATACTCTTGCGCTGGCTGAGTCTCAAACCATACTCTTCCTCTGGCTGAGTCTCAAATCATACTCTTCCTCTGGCTGAGTCTCAAACCATACTCTTCCTCTGGCTGAGTCTCAAACCATACTCTTGCGCTGGCTGAGTCTCAAACCATACTCTTCCTCTGGCTGAGTCTCAAACCATACTCTTCCTCTGGCTGAGTCCCAAACCATACGCTTCCTCTGGCCGAGTCTCAAACCATACTCTTCCTCTGGCCGAGTCTCAAACCATACTCTTCCACTGGCTGAGTCTCAAACCATACTCTTCCTCTGGCCGAGTCTGAAACCATACTCTTCCTCTGGCCGAGTCTCAAACCATACTCTTCCTCTGGCCGAGTCTCAAACCATACTCTTCCTCTGGCTGAGTCTCAAACCATACTCTTCCTCTGGCTGAGTCCCAAACCATACTCTTCCTCTGGCTGAGTCCCAAACCATACTCTTCCTCTGGCTGAGTCCCAAACCATACTCTTCCTCTGGCTGAGTCCCAAACCATACTCTTCCTCTGGTTGAGTCCCAAACCATACTCTTCCTCTGGCTGAGTCCCAAACCATACTCTTCCTCTGGCTGAGTCCCAAACCATACTCTTCCTCTGGCTGAGTCCCAAACCATACTCTTCCTCTGGCTGAGTCCCAAACCATACTCTTCCTCTGGCTGAGTCCCAAACCATACTCTTCCTCTGGCTGAGTCCCAAACCATACTCTTCCACTGTCTGCATCAGAAGTTACACCCTATTCCATACAGAGGTCTTCAAAACGGACAATTTGTTTACCATTTTCAAAGAGGTTTCGACAGAAGAAGTGAGTGGTGTCTCCAGTCTCTCCTACTACACACATTACAGCGCTGGATCTGATGTGTGTGCCAGCCTGTCTGAGTCACGGAGACGTTGTTGGGGGCAGATAAAACGCTGCATTCACAACGTGTCACTGCAACTGCCACAGTGAGCGAGGGATTAGAAAAGAAAAGACATAGAGGGGACTTGTCACATAGTAGCACTCTGTGAGTGACATCAAAAGAACGGAAGTATCGGATTGCGAGGTGTTGTCTGAGGTTTCCGAAGGATAATAACAACAACAACAACAACAAAAATGCGTGGTCTGCGTATTTCTTGAGAACTTAACTTTTCCCTTTGTCGACAGTTTTTAGTTTTTAGTAGTGAAAGATCTTGTGATCTATGGCGCAGTTCAGTTCAAGGGTTCTCAAACTCTTTATAGCCCACAAACCCCCATTTTGATATCTGACCATGTGAATTGTTTTGTTGTTGTTGTAATTAACAGCCAATGTTTACTTTTATATTTGGGGCTGTGACAGCCAATTAAAAAACATTCTAACAGTACTTCTGATTGTCTTCTCAACTCACCATCACATACTGGTAATGTGGGGCTGTGACAGCCAATTAAAAAACATTCTAACAGTACTTCTGATTGTCTTCTCAACTCACCATCACATACTGGTAATGTGGGGCTGTGACAGCCAATTAAAAAACATTCTAACAGTACTTCTGATTGTCTTCTCAACTCACCATCACATACTGGTAATGTGGGGCTGTGACAGTCAATTAAAAAACATTCTAACAGTACTTCTGATTGTCTTCTCAACTCACCATCACATACTGGTAATGTGGGGCTGTGACAGTCAATTAAAAAACATTCTAACAGTACTTCTGATTGTCTTCTCAACTCACCATCACATACTGGTAATGTGGGGCTGTGACAGCCAATTAAAAAACATTCTAACAGTACTTCTGATTGTCTGCTCAACTCACCATCACATACTGGTAATGTGGGGCTGTGACAGTTAATTAAAAAACATTCTAACAGTACTTCTGATCGTCTTCTCAACTCACCATCACATACTGGTAATGTGGGGCTGTGACAGCCAATTAAAAAACATTCTAACAGTACTTCTGATTGTCTTCTCAACTCACCATCACATACTGGTAATGTGGGGCTGTGACAGCCAATTAAAAACATTCTAACAGTACTTCTGATTGTCTTCTCAACTCACCATCACATACTGGTAATGTGGGGCTGTGACAGCCAATTAAAAAACATTCTAACAGTACTTCTGATTGTCTTCTCAACTCACCATCACATACTGGTAATGTGGGGCTGTGACAGCCAATTAAAAACATTCTATCAGTACTTCTGATTGTCTTCTCAACTCACCATCACATACTGGTAATGTGGGGCTGTGACAGCCAATTAAAAACATTCTAACAGTACTTCTGATTGTCTTCTCAACTCACCATCACATACTGGTAATGTGGGGCTGTGACAGCCAATTAAACAACATTCTAACAGTACTTCTGATTGTCTTCTCAACTCACCATCACATACTGGTAATGTGGGGCTGTGACAGTCAATTAAAAACATTCTAACATTACTTCTGATTGTCTTCTCAACTCACCATCACATACTGGTAATGTGGGGCTGTGACAGCCAATTAAAAAACATTATAACAGTACTTCTGATTGTCTTCTCAACTCACCATCACATACTGGTAATGTGGGGCTGTGACAGCCAATTAAAAACATTCTAACAGTACTTCTGATTGTCTTCTCAACTCACCATCACATACTGGTAATGTGGGGCTGTGACAGTCAATTAAAAAACATTCTAACAGTACTTCTGATTGTCTTCTCAACTCACCATCACATACTGGTAATGTGGGGCTGTGACAGCCAATTAAAAAACATTCTAACAGTACTTCTGATTGTCTTCTCAACTCACCATCACATACTGGTAATGTGGGGCTGTGACAGCCAATTAAAAAACATTCTATCAGTACTTCTGATTGTCTTCTCAACTCACCATCACATACTGGTAATGTGGGGCTGTGACAGCCAATTAAAAAACATTCTAACAGTACTTCTGATTGTCTTCTCAACTCACCATCACATACTGGTAATGTGGGGCTGTGACAGTCAATTAAAAAACATTCTAACAGTACTTCTGATTGTCTTCTCAACTCACCATCACATACTGGTAATGTGGGGCTGTGACAGCCAATTAAAAACATTCTAACAGTACTTCTGATTGTCTTCTCAACTCACCATCACATACTGGTAATGTGGGGCTGTGACAGCCAATTAAAAAACATTCTAACAGTACTTCTGATTGTCTTCTCATCTCACCATCACATACTGGTAATGTGGGGCTGTGACAGCCAATTAATAAACATTCTAACAGTACTTCTGATTGTCTTCTCAACTCACCATCACATACTGGTAATGTGGGGCTGTGACAGCCAATTAAAAAACATTCTAACAGTACTTCTGATTGTCTTCTCAACTCACCATCACATACTGGTAATGTGGGGCTGTGACAGCCAATTAAAAAACATTCTAACAGTACTTCTGATTGTCTTCTCAACTCACCATCACATACTGGTAATGTGGGGCTGTGACAGCCAATTAAAAAACATTCTAACAGTACTTCTGATTGTCTTCTCAACTCACCATCACATACTGGTAATGTGGGGCTGTGACAGCCAATTAAAAAACATTCTATCAGTACTTCTGATTGTCTTCTCAACTCACCATCACATACTGGTAATGTGGGGCTGTGACAGCCAATTAAAAACATTCTAACAGTACTTCTGATTGTCTTCTCAACTCACCATCACATACTGGTAATGTGGGGCTGTGACAGCCAATTAAACAACATTCTAACAGTACTTCTGATTGTCTTCTCAACTCACCATCACATACTGGTAATGTGGGGCTGTGACAGTCAATTAAAAAACATTCTAACATTACTTCTGATTGTCTTCTCAACTCACCATCACATACTGGTAATGTGGGGCTGTGACAGCCAATTAAAAAACATTATAACAGTACTTCTGATTGTCTTCTCAACTCACCATCACATACTGGTAATGTGGGGCTGTGACAGCCAATTAAAAAACATTCTATCAGTACTTCTGATTGTCTTCTCAACTCACCATCACATACTGGTAATGTGGGGCTGTGACAGCCAATTAAAAAACATTCTATCAGTACTTCTGATTGTCTTCTCAACTCACCATCACATACTGGTAATGTGGGGCTGTGACAGTCAATTAAAAAACATTCTAACAGTACTTCTGATTGTCTTCTCAACTCACCATCACATACTGGTAATGTGGGGCTGTGACAGCCAATTAAAAAACATTCTAACAGTACTTCTGATTGTCTTCTCAACTCACCATCACATACTGGTAATGTGGGGCTGTGACAGCCAATTAAAAAACATTCTATCAGTACTTCTGATTGTCTTCTCAACTCACCATCACACACTGGTAATGTGGGGCTGTGACAGCCAATTGAAAATGAGTCTGACATAATGAGTACATTTACATGCACACTAATAATTCGATATTAAACTGATTATGGCTGATGGTCGAGTACGGCATTAGTCATGGAAACACCTTACTCTGCTTATCTTAAATCGGTGTGAGGTCATAATGGAAAGTTAGCAATCACCGTTTAAAACACCTGGTTTTTCTGAGAAATCTGTTGAATTCTAAAGGAAACAGCTTAATGAGTAAACGGTTTCATTGGAGTTCCAGCCATGTATATGATCTGCTCATGTGTCCCGCAGCGTGTTACTCAAGCCTGCCTCTTATGCGCGAGTGAAGTGAGTTCGGGAAAACTGAACGTGTGCTATCTTCAGAATAGTTTTCACTTTTCACATTCAAACGTTATATGTCCAAACTTAGAATCAAAAAGTATTTGTAAAAACATATATATGGTGGCCACTGTGGTAGAATGTGTATTCTGCATTTATCAAAAGTCCTATCAGTAGCCTGATTTCAGATGTATAAACAGGATTATTCGGGACATTTTTCTTCTTGCAAAAGCATCTAACGTTTTTAACAAACTATTACATTAACCTGACTATACACAACCAATGTCTCTCATCTCTCTCTACCACTAATGAGATGGGTGTGGCTCGATGCATGTCGCGTCGGAGCTTCTCAAAGTCAGGGGGCGTGGTCGACAGGGCGCACCTTATATCTGCTGTCACATCCTGGATACACCCATATGGAATCTGTTATTCATCAATTCAGCACACTGGAAAGCCAATATGGAATCAGTGTTTCATCAATATGGCCACACAGCACACTGAACATCCAGTATGGAACCTGTTTTTCATCTAAATATATTTTACTAGGCAAGGCAGTTAAGAACAAATTCTTATTTTCAATGACAGCAGGTTAACTGCCTTCAGGGGCAGAATAACATATTTGTACTTTGTCAGCTCGGGGTTTGAACTAGCAACCTTTCGGTTACTAGTCCAATGCTCTAACCACTAGGCTACCCTGCTGCCCCAAAATTGAGTCCTTTTCGACATAACTTGAAAGGCCGCTCAGCAAGGAAGAAGTCACTGCTCCAAAACCACCATAAAAAAGCCAGACTACAGTTTACAACTGCACATGGGGACAAACATTGTACTTTTTGGAGAAATGTCTGATGAAACAAAAATAGAACTGTTTGGCCATAATGACCATCATTATGTTTGGAGGATAAAGGGGAGGCTTGCAAGCTGAAGAACACCATCCCAAGAATGAAGTATGGGGGTGGCAGCATCATGTTATGGGGGTGGTTTGCTACAGGAGGGACAAAATAGATGGCATCATGAGGAACGGAAATTGTACCTTGTCAACTCAGGGATTTGAACATGCAACCTTTCGGTTACTAGTCCAACGCTCTAACCACCAGGCTATCCTGCCGCCCCAATATGGCCACTCAGCACACTGAACATCCCCTGTGCCGTTTGATGCTCTTGAATCGTGAGACAGAACGATATATCCTCGTGAGTAGAACCCCAGACATGTATAGCAAACAGAAGTCAATGCATGGGCATCTTGGCCCTCACAGCTAACGTCCATTTGGAGAGCATGAGCTGGGGAGTTGAGTCGTTCATTCAGTTTCCTCTTGATTACTAGCAATAGAATCAATTCTTTGTTTAACAGTGTCATCTTAAAAAAGGTATTGATGTGAGTTTCTGTGCCTCTGCCTCCCCACACATTGTTTTTACCACATCAATTTCAGCTGCCCGGTAATGTCAAAGTCTCTGCAATATTGTGTGGTTTCGTAGCGAAGCCGACCTAGTCATTCACCGTGGGAATGATTCAAGTGTGGCCTTTTCACATGATCTTAAGGGCTCTCTCTGGTTTAATTTGATATTTGAACAACTTTCATTACAATTGTTTAGGTTAACTACATCACAATGATTTTGAGATATAAAGATGATATTGTAATATTTTTTTTGGGGGGGGGGTGTATATATTTTTTTCTTCAGGATTTTGACAATTCTCCCGTGACCCCATTTTCACATGGTGTAGCGACCCCTAGTTTGGGAACTGCTAGTCTAGAGAGATACAGTGGAGGAAGGAGAGGAGAGAGGACATGGGAAGGGTGAGGAGAGGAGAGGAGAAGAGAGGAGAGGGAGAGGAGAGGAGAGGAGAGGAGAGGAGAGGAGAGGAGAGGAGAGGAGAGGAGAGGAGAGGAGAGGAGAGGAGAGGAGAGGAGAGGAGAGGAGAGAGAGGAGAGGAGGGGAGAGGAGGGGAGAGGAGAGGAGAGGATAAGAGAAATGAGGAGAGGAGAGGAGAGGAGAGGAGAGGAGAGGAGAGGAGAGGAGAGAGAGGAGAGGAGAGGAGAGGAGAGGAGAGGAGAGGAGAGGAGAGGAGAGGAGGGGAGGGGAGAGGAGGGGAGGGGAGAGGATGAAGAGGAGATGAGGGGAGGGGAGTGGAGAGGAGGGGAGAGGAGGATGGAGAGGAGAGGGAGAGGAGAGGAGAGGAGATGGGCAGGTTGAGGAGATGGGCAGGTTGAGGAGAGGAGATGGGCAGGTTGAGGAAAGGAGAGGAGAGGAGAGGAGATGGGCAGGTTGAGGGAGAGAGGAGAGGAGAGGAGGGAGAGGAGAGGAGAGGAGAGGAGAGGAGAGGAGAGGAGAGGAGAGGAGAGGAGAGGAGAGGAGATGGGCAGGTTGAGGAAAGGAGAGGAGAGGAGATGGGCAGGTTGAGGAAAGGAAAGGAGGGGAGAGGAGAGGAGATGGGCAGGTTGAGGAAAGGAGTGGAGAGGAGGAGAGAAGAGAGGCGGGGAAAGGAGAGGAGATGAGATGGGCAGGTTGAGGAGAGGAGAGGAAGATGGGTATGAGAGGAGAGGTGACTGACTGTGCAGCAGAACCAACCGGATTATAGAGGCAGGGCTGTGCAGGGACCAGGGAGCTCAGACACGTGTGTGTCCCAAATTGCACCCTATTTCCTATTTAGTGCACTACTTTTGACCAGGGTCCATGTAGGGAATAGGGTTTCATTTGGGATGCAAAAAGGGAGAGGCAGTGAGTGAGCAGCCTGGCCGGGCCACGTGGTTTATCTTAACAAGCTTTCTCTCTCTCCCTCTCTCTCTCTCTCTCTGTTTCTCTCTCTCTTTTTCTCTCTCTCTCACTCTTTGTGGAGACACAGTCAAGCTTTAATCTCTAACAGCACAAACCAAAACAGAGTGAGCAGGCCGGGCTGGGCTGGACTGCGAGAGCCTTGTTCTCTCTCTCTCTCTCTCTCTCTCTCTCCCTCTCTCTCTCTCGCTCTCTCTCTCTCTCTCTCTCTCTCTCTCTCTCTGTCTCTGTCTCTCTCTCTCTCTGTATCTCCCTCCCTCCTTCCCTCTCTCCCTCCTTCCCTCTCTCTCTCTCTCTCTCTAGCTCTCTCTCTCTGTATCTCTCTCTCTCTCTCTCTCTCTCTGTATACCTCTCCCTCTCTCTCTCTGTATCTCTCTCCCTCCTTCCCTCCCCCCTACTCTCTCTCTCTCTCTCTCTGTATCTCTCCATCTGTGTCACTCTGTCTTTCTGTGATGCTCTCTCTCTTTCTCTGCTCTCTCTATATCTCTCTCTGATCTCTCTCTCTCTCTCTCTCTCTCTCTCTCTGTATCTATATTTCTCTCTCTCTATGTCTCTCTCTGATCTCTCTCTCTCTCTCTCTCTCTCTCTCTCTCTCTCTGTATCTATATTTCTCTCTCTCTATGTCTCTCTCTGATCTCTCTATCTCTCTTTCTGCATCTCTTTTTCCCTGCTCTCTTTTTGCCTCTCTCGGTCTTTCTCTGTCTGTCCTGTGTATTGCTGCTGTTGCTGCTTCTCTGTAAGGCGTTGCCCGGGGCTCATCAACATTGAGGTCTCTCCACCCTCCACTCTCACCTGTTGCAGATGAGGCATGTGGCCCAAATGGCATCTGATTCCCTATATAGTGCACTCCTTTAGACCGGCGTCCAGAGGGCCCAGGGTATGTAGTCCACTATGGAACAGGGTGTATGGAACAGGGTGTATGGAGCAGGGTGTACGGAACAGGACAGTGTGTATGGAACAGGGTGTATGGAACAGGGTGTATGGAACAGGGTGTATGGAACAGGGTGTATGGAACAGGGTGTATGGAACAGGGTGTACGGAACAGGGTGTATGGAACAGGACAGGGTGTATGGAACAGGACAGTGTGTATGGAACAGGGTGTATGGAACAGGGTGTAGGAAACAGGACAGGGTGTATGGAACAGGGTGTATGGAACAGAATGTCATTTGGGATGCAGCCCTGGAGTGTTGCCCCAGCTCTTGTTCTGTGAATGATTAAATTATGTCCACTAAATGTAACAATTCCAACTCAATATGAGACGAAGACAAGGCAACGAGGCACACACACACACTCTCAATCACATTACGACATGTGTGTGTGTCCTCTGACAGGCTGAATTGTCCGCAGTTTGAGAAAAATATTATGTTTAGTCAACAAAAAAAATAGGATTTCCATATTATATGAATCCTCTGTACTTCAGTCCGTTAAAATGGTATTGTTGTCAGCAATCGGTTGACATGTGACTGAGCCATGCTCCAACAACAGATTATGAACACTACAAAACTCTTACCTAATCTCTATCCCAAATAACAGCCTATTACCTATATAGTGCACTACTTTTTGTCCAGGGTTCATAGGGCTCTGGTTAAAAGTAGTGCCCTATATAAGGAATAGAGTGTTATTTGGGATACAACTTATGTCATCTAAATATGTCATCTAAGTCCAGACGGATTGTTCCATTGTAAATAGTCCATGTCTGATGTTATCATGTTGATTGTAAACCACTGTCATCATTATATAAGTCCTTCCAGGGCAGGTAATGGATCAAAACAGCTTCCATTCTTAGATGTTAATATTTTTATTTGATTTATTTCACCTTTATTTAATTAGGCAAGTCAGTTCTTATGTACAATGACGGCCTACCCAGGGCCAAACCTGGACAACGCTGGGCCAATTGTGCCCCGCCCTATGGGACTCCCAATCACGGCCGGTTGTGATTACAGTCAGTTTTTCATTTTTTAAAAATGTTTTATTTAACCTTTATTTAACTAGGCAAGGTAACAACAAATTCTCATTTTCAATGACAGCCTAGGAACAGTCTACAAGACCCTGCTAGGTAAAGTCCCCCCCTTATCTTAGCTCGCTGGTCACCATAGCATCTCCCACCTGTAGCACGCGCTCCAGCAGGTATATCTCTCTAGTCACCCCCAAAACCAATTCTTTCTTTGGCCGCCTCTCCTTCCAGTTCTCTGCTGCCAATGACTGGAACGAACTACAAAAATCTCTGAAACTGGAAACACTTATCTCCCTCACTAGCTTTAAGCACCAACTGTCAGAGCAGCTCACAGATTACTGCACCTGTACATAGCCCACCTATAATTTAGCCCAAACAACTACCTCTTTCCCTTCTGTATTTAATTGATTTATTTATTTTGCTCCTTTGCACCCCATTATTTTTATTTCTACTTTGCACATTCTTCCACTGCAAATCTACCATTCCAGTGTTTTACTTGCTTTATTGTATTTACTTTGCCACCATGGCCTTTTTTGCCTTTACCTCCCTTCTCACCTCATTTGCTCACATCGTATTTAGACTTGTTTATACTGTATTATTGACTGTATGTTTGTTTTACTCCATGTGTAACTCTGTGTCGTTGTGTGTCAAACTGCTTTGCTTTATCTTGGCCAGGTCGCAGTTGTAAATGAGAACTTGTTCTCAACTTGCCTACCTGGTTAAATAAAGGTGAAATAAATTTTTAAATAAAACAGTGGGTTAACTGTCTTGTTCAGGGGAGAACAACAGATCTTTACCATTCCACCCAACAACCTTTCAGTTACAAGTCCAACCATTAGGCTACCTGCCACCCCAATGTGGAATGTTTAACGTGGAGTGTTTTCTATCCTCATACGTAGTCAGAATATGACTAAATCAAATGTGGTCTTACCAGTGACATTTAAAAAGCATCTTGTTTTTAACACCAGTTACTGACAATTCCTTCGCATTACAGAAGCAACGAAATTCCTCTAAATCCCTTTCTCAAAGATTTGCCCTGACGAAGGAGGTATTAAATGAAGCACATCTGAGCCAGGGGATGGACTGAAGATGAATAGATTATGTAGAATTAGAATTTAGAATGTTTGACTGGTTCTATTCCACTCATGTAGAATGTAGAATTAGAATTTAGAATGTTTGACTGGTTCTATTCCACTCATGTAGAATGTAGAATTAGAATTTAGAATGTTTGACTGGTTCTATTCCACTCATGTAGAATGTAGAATTAGAATTTAGAATGTTTGACTGGTTCTATTCCACTCATGTAGAATTAGAATTTAGAATGTATGACTGGTTCTATTCCACTCATCTAGAATGTAGAATTAGAATTTAGAATGTTTGACTGGTTCTATTCCACTCATGTAGAATGTAGAATTAGAATTTAGAATATTTGACTGGTTCTATTCCACTCATGTAGAATGTAGAATTAGAATTTAGAATGTTTGATTCTATTCCACTCATCGTCCCTGAGGGAATTTTAACACTCTCCATATTAGGCCTTTCTCTCTCTCAGGGTGTGGGACTGTAGGTGATTTTTTATTTTACTAGGCAAGATCAGTTAAGAACAAATTCTTATTTTCAATGACGGCCTAGGAACAGTGGGTTAACTGCCTGTTAAGGGGCAGAACGACAGATATGTACCTTGTCAGCTCAGGGGTTTGAACTTGCAACCTTCCGGTTACTAGGGTAGCCTAGTGGCTCTAACCACTAGGCTACCCTGCCGCCCAATGTGATGAGGAAGCAGACTGACAGAGAGAAAAAGAGATGGAGGGAAAGAGAGAGAGAGAAAAACAACGGTATATTCTGGAAGGCGATCGATCTGAATACTTGGACATGACTGGTGTTTTTTTAGAGACGACACAATGATACACAGGATATTTGACCCTTTTGTTTTGAACATCACATCCATAACAAACTGAGACAATATATATTTTGATTTCTTTAACACTTTTTTGGTTACTACATGATTCCATATGTGTTATTTCATAGTTTTCATGTATTTACTATTATTCTACAATGTAGGAAATAGTAAAAATAAAGAAAAACCCTTGAATGAGTAGCTGTGTCCAGACTCCTGACCGGTACTGTAGATATACTGTATATGCGTTGAATGCCCATCTATTGTGCAACATATCCACAATTTGATACTACAGACAATGTGAGATCACTGCCTATATCCTAACCCTGCTAACATGAACTTCTCTTCTCTGTCCCTTGCTTGTGTGCCTGCGTGCTTGCCTACCTGCCTACTTGTGTGCCTGCCTACCTGTGTGCCTGTGTGCCTGCCTACCTGTGTGCCTGCGCACCTGCATGCCTGCCTACCTTTGTGCCTGCCCCCTGCCTACCTGTGTGCCTGCGTACCTGCATGCCTGCCTACCTGTGTGCCTGCCCCCTGCCTACCTGTGTGCCTGCCCCCTGCCTACCTGTGTGCCTGCCCCTGCCTACCTGTGTGCCTGCCCCTGCCTACCTGTGTGCCTGCCCCCGCCTACCTGTGTGCCTGCCCCCTGCCTACCTGTGTGCCTGACCCTTGCCTACCTGTGTGCCTGACCCCTGCCTACCTATGTGCCTGCCCCCTGCCTACCTGTGTGCCTTCCCCCTGCCTACCTGTGTACCTGCCCCCTGCCTACCTGTGTAACTGCCACCTGCCTACCTGTGTACCTGCCCCCTGCCTACCTGCCCCCTGCCTACCTGTGTGCCTGCCCCCTGCCTACCTGTGTACCTGCCCCCTGCCTACCTGTGCGCCTGCCCCCTGCCACCTGTGTGCCTGCCCCCTGCCTACCTGTGTGCCTGCCCCTGCCTGCCTGTGTGCCTGCCCCCTGCCTACCTGTGTACCTGCCCCCTGCCTACCTGTGTACCTGCCCCCTGCCTACCTGTGTAACTGCCACCTGCCTACCTGTGTACCTGCCCCCTGCCTACCTGTGTACCTGCCCCCTGCCTACCTGTGTGCCTGCCCCCTGCCTACCTGTGTACCTGCCCCCTGCCTACCTGTGTGCCTGCCCCCTGCCTACCTGTGTGCCTGCCCCCTGCCTACCTGTGTGCCTGCCCCCTGCCTACCTGTGTGCCTGCCCCCTGCCTACCTGTGTACCTGCCCCCTGCCTACCTGTGTACCTGCCCCCTGCCTACCTGTGTAACTGCCACCTGCCTACCTGTGTACCTGCCCCCTGCCTACCTGTGTACCTGCCCCCTGCCTACCTGTGTACCTGCCCCTGCCTACCTGTGTACCTGCCCCCTGCCTACCTGTGTAACTGCCACCTGCCTACCTGTGTACCTGCCCCCTGCCTACCTGTGTGCCTGCCCCTGCCTACCTGTGTGCCTGCCCCCTGCCTACCTGTGTGCCTGCCCCCTGCCACCTGTGTGCCTGCCCCCTGCCTACCTGTGTGCCTGCCCCCTGCCTACCTGTGTACCTGCCCCCTGCCTACCTGTGTACCTGCCCCCTGCCTACCTGTGTACCTGCCCCTGCCTACCTGTGTACCTGCCCCCTGCCTACCTGTGTACCTGCCCCCTGCCTACCTGTGTACCTGCCCCCTGCCTACCTGTGTACCTGCCCCCTGCCTACCTGTGTGCCTGCCCCCTGCCTACCTGTGTGCCTGCCCCCTGCCTACCTGTGTGCCTGCCCCCTGCCTACCTGTGTACCTGCCCCCTGCCTACCTGTGTGCCTGCCCCCTGCCTACCTGTGTACCTGCCCCCGCCTACCTGTGTACCTGCCCCCTGCCTACCTGTGTACCTGCCCCCTGCCTACCTGTGTACCTGCCCCCTGCCTACCTGTGTACCTGCCCCCTGCCTACCTGTGTACCTGCCCCCTGCCTACCTGTGTACCTGCCCCCTGCCTACCTGTGTACCTGCCCCTGCCTACCTGTGTACCTGCCCCCTGCCTACCTGTGTACCTGCCCCCTGCCTACCTGTGTACCTGCCCCCTGCCTACCTGTGTACCTGCCCCCTGCCTACCTGTGTACCTGCCCCCTGCCTACCTGTGTACCTGCCCCCTGCCTACCTGTGTACCTGCCCCCTGCCTACCTGTGTACCTGCCCCCTGCCTACCTGTGTACCTGCCCCCTGCCTACCTGTGTACCTGCCCCCTGCCTACCTGTGTACCTGCCCCCTGCCTACCTGTGTACCTGCCCCCTGCCTACCTGTGTACCTGCCCCCTGCCTACCTGTGTACCTGCGTACATGTGAGTCTTGTTTGTTTGTTCTGCGTCCGTGCGTCCGTGCGTGCGTGTGTTCTGCGTGTGTTCTGCGTCCGTGCGTGCGTGTGTTCTGCGTGTGTTCTGCGTGCGTGCGTGCGTGTGTTACCTGTCTCAGGTGATGAAGCTGCGTAAACTGGCCCAGCAGATGGCTAACTGCAGACAGTGTCTGGAGCGCTCCAGAGCCCTCATCACTCAGGCAGAACACAGCCTGAAGGAGAACGACCACGCTCGCTTCCTACAGACCGCCAGGAACGTGGCTGAGAGGTGAGACAGAAATCCCTCCTCACTGACATCCCTCTCTCACACCTTAACTACCTCCCCTACCAGCCCCTGTAACTAGCCACCAGGAACGTGGGCGAGAGGTGGGATGTCACATCCTTCCCGCCTGGGATGGGCTGTGTGTTTCGTGGGAGGCTTTTAAGGTCAACAGACAGGGAAGGATGCTCAGAACACATTCTGCATGGTTGTTCTCTACTATTTCCAAGGCTTGTTATTCATGGAATCTCTCCCTGGAATGGATGTCTCGTTCAGGATTTCAGGGTCTGCTGGATGTTTTAGGAATGAGGTTCTCTAGCTGATGGAGACAGGCTGGAATATGAAGGGTTAAACACAACAGGGCCTTGTCTGTCTGCGGCTGTGTCAGACTCACCCACACGCTGATGTGTGTAGACAGTGGGCATCCTTGGTCTCTGCTCCTTCATCATCCTCCTGCTGAGGTTCTCCAGTCCATACAATAGCATCTCTATGCTCCAGTCTGATACCTCTCCTTTCTTCTCGCCTCCCTTTCTTCCACCCCCTCCTCCCCCTCCCTCTCTCCCCCAGGGTTGCCATGGCCACGGCCTCCTCCCAGGTGCTGATACCAGATGTGAACCTGAACGAAGCCTTTGATAACTTTGCCCTGGACTTTTCCAGAGAGAAGAAGATCCTAGAGGGACTGGACTACCTGACAGGTGAGAGGGAGGGAGCGTGCGAGAGAGAGAGAGAGAGAGAGAAAGAGAGAGAGAGGGAGAAAGAGAGAGAGAGAGAGAGAGAGAGAAAGAGAGAGAGAGAGAGAGAGAGAGAGAGAGAGAGAGAGAGAGAGAGAGAGAAGAGAGAGAGAGGGAGAAAGAGAGAGAGAGAGAGAGAGAAAGAGAGAGAGAAAGAGAGAGAGAGAGAGAGAGAGAAAGAGAGAGAGAGGGAGAAAGAGAGAGAGAGAAAGAGAGAGAGAGGGAGAAAGAGAGAGAGAGAGAGAGAGAAAGAGAGAGAGAAAGAGAGAGAGAGAGAGAAATGTCTGGGGCTTTCACAAAGACTATAAGACAGCACCACTGTTGGCAAATAATGAACCTGTCTGTTGATCAATGTCCATCCTGTCCATCCTGCATGCCTCTGGAGGTGTTGTATAGTTTTGTTGAAACACAAACGACCACCGGAAGACGTACAGAAGTAACGTAGAACAAATCTGACAAAAAATGTACTACACTTTTGTGTTTAGTTGACTGGTACAATGCACATTGTCTGAAATGATGTCTAGATATTGATCTTTCCATTGTTGACACTGTAGCTCCCACCCTACACACTCAAACAGGAAAACATCTGTAGGCCAGGGGGCTATCCAAATGAACTATTACAGCATTACATTTTTAACACCTTGGAAATAGGTATTTATATGAATGCTCTTATGTGCTGTCCTCTGGCATCAAGTACACATCTATGAATGCTCTCATGTGCTGTCCCTGTGGCATCATGTACACATCTATGAATGCTCTCATGTGCTGTCCCTGTGGCATCAAGTACACATCTATGAATGATCTCATGTGCTGTCCTCCGGGATGAAGTACACATCTATGAATGCTCTCATGTGCTGTCCTCTGGTATCAAGTACACATCTATGAATGCTCTCATGTGCTGTCCCTGTGGCATCATGTACACATCTATGAATGCTCTCATGTGCTGTCCCTGTGCCATCAAGTACACATATATGAATGCTCTCATGTGCTGTCCTCTGGCATCAAGTACACATCTATGAATGATCTCATGTGCTGTCCTCTGGCATCAAGTACACATCTATGAATGCTCTCATGTGCTGTCCTCTGGCATCAAGTACACCTCTATGAATGTTCTTGTGTGCTGTTTCTGTGGCATCAAGTACCCATCTAGTATTGTTTTGAATAAATCCAGTCCAACACTAATCTATCCCTTGTTTGACCCTGTAGCTCCCAGTCCTCCCTCCATACGTGATGAGCTGTGTACTGCCTCCCACGACACCATCACAGTTCACTGGACGTCTGAGGATGAATTCAGTGTCACCTCCTACGAACTGCAGTACACCATCTACACCGGCCAGACCAACTTCATCAGTAAGTACCGTGTACAAAACACCAGCCGTACACCACCCTGTTCACCATCTACTCAGGACAGACCAACTTCATCAGTAAGTACAGTGTACAAAACACCAGCCGTACACCACCCTGTTCACCATCTACACCGGCCAGACCAACTTCATCAGTAAGTACCTTGTACAAAACACCAGCCGTACACCACCCTGTTCACCATCTACCCAGTGTTGTGACGTGTCTATCATTAATGTGTTGACGGCTATTCATCGAATAATTACCTACTACGTTGAATTTCTACTCTAATAAATTAATAATGTAACAATTAACTCATTAGAAAATTGGGGCACCACGGGAAGTGATAACTCAGCGATACACAAATTGGCAAATTTGCTAACTAATTAAACACACAGAAATACATAAACACACACACACGGTATAGGTTATTGATTACTAACACAATGCAACGAAAACAGGTCCCTAGTGGACTAACCCGATATGACGGCTTGTTACACAATGGAAAGGGGGTGGGGAAAGATAAAGAGAGGGCGAGACAAAGAGAGTGGACTTATCGTACATACATTTGGAAACTACGCTCGCCGTGAATATGAATATTTAGCACCCTAACAAATGCTCGTTCGGATATGAAATGCAACATATATTTAAGTTTCTCTGTCGTCTGTCTGTTGAACCCACTCGGTCCGTCTAATGGAAGTAGTTTGATGCATGTCTCTGATTGTCCACCAGAGTTCTAGAGTGTTCTTAGAATGGATACATTAGAGGTGCACCGCACGTCGGTGAGAGGGACCTGTTCTTCCCTCCTGTCTTTGGTCCTAAACTACTTTACACGCAGAGCTGCAGACGGTGCATGTTATTGGTCCAGTCTTCACCTTCTTCACTCGTCCAGAGTTTTCAGAGGGTCTTACGGTTTTTCTGGTCTTGTAGTTTTAACCATGTCAACGTGTGGACCGCGTCTTCACATTCTCTGGTCTGTATTTAAATTCTCTGTGAGTTACTGTAAATACTCTGGCCTGAAAGGCGGTTCCATCATGTTGGACTACTTCATAATACAATTACCTACAGTAAGAAGAGATAGGGTTGGACTACGTTATAATACCGTAACCTACAGTAAGAAGAGATAGGGTTGGACTACGTTATAATACAGTAACCTACAGTAAGAAGAGATGGGGTTGGACTACTTTATAATACAGTAACCTACAGTAAGAAGAGATAGGGTCGGACTACGTTATAATACAGTAAGAAGAGATAGGGTTGGACTACTTTATAATACAGTAACCTACAGTAAGAAGAGATGGGGTTGGACTACTTTATAATACAGTAACCTACAGTAAGAAGAGATAGGGTCGGACTACGTTATAATACCGTAACCTACAGTAAGAAGAGATAGGGTTGGACTACTTTATAATACAGTAACCTACAGTAAGAAGAGATAGGGTTGGACTACGTTATAATACAGTAACCTACAGTAAGAAGAGATAGGGTTGGACTACTTTATAATACAGTAACCTACAGTAAGAAGAGATGGGGTTGGACTACTTTATAATACAGTAACCTACAGTAAGAAGAGATGGGGTTGGACTACTTTATAATACAGTAACCTACAGTAAGAAGAGCTAGGTGGGACTACTTTATAATACAGTAAGAAGAGATAGGGTGGGACTACTTTAGAACAAAGTAAGAAGAGATAGGGTTGGACTACTTTATAATACAGTAACCTACAGTAAGAAGAGATAGGGTTGGACTACTTTATAATACAGTAACCTACAGTAAGAAGAGATAGGGTTGGACTACTTTATAATACAGTAACCTACAGTAAGAAGAGATAGGGTTGGACTACTTTATAATACAGTAACCTACAGTAAGAAGAGATAGGGTTGGACTACTTTATAATACAGTAACCTACAGTAAGAAGAGATAGGGTTGGACTACTTTATAATACAGTAACCTACAGTAAGAAGAGATGGGGTTGGACTACTTTATAATACAGTAACCTACAGTAAGAAGAGATGGGGTTGGACTACTTTATAATACAGTAACCTACAGTAAGAAGAGCTAGGGTGGGACTACTTTATAATACAGTAAGAAGAGATAGGGTGGGACTACTTTAGAACAAAGTAAGAAGAGATAGGGTTGGACTACTTTATAATACAGTAACCTACAGTAAGAAGAGATAGGGTTGGACTACTTTATAATACAGTAACCTACAGTAAGAAGAGATAGGGTTGGACTACTTTATAATACAGTAACCTACAGTAAGAAGAGATAGGGTTGGACTACTTTATAATACAGTAACCTACAGTAAGAAGAGATAGGGTTGGACTACTTTATAATACAGTAACCTACAGTAAGAAGAGATAGGGTTGGACTACTTTATAATACAGTAACCTACAGTAAGAAGAGATAGGGTTGGACTACTTTATAATACAGTAACCTACAGTAAGAAGAGATAGGGTTGGACTACTTTATAATACAGTAACCTACAGTAAGAAGAGATAGGGTTGGACTACTTTATAATACAGTAACCTACAGTAAGAAGAGATAGGGTTGGAATACTTTATAATACAGTAACCTACAGTAAGAAGAGATAGGGTGGGACTACTTTATAATACAGTAAGAAGAGATAGGGTGGGACTACTTTATAACACAGTAAGAAGAGATGGGGTTGGACTACTTTATAATACAGTAACCTACAGTAAGAAGAGATAGGGTCGGACTACGTTATAATACCGTAACCTACAGTAAGAAGAGATAGGGTTGGACTACTTTATAATACAGTAACCTACAGTAAGAAGAGATAGGGTTGGACTACGTTATAATACAGTAACCTACAGTAAGAAGAGATAGGGTTGGACTACTTTATAATACAGTAACCTACAGTAAGAAGAGATGGGGTTGGACTACTTTATAATACAGTAACCTACAGTAAGAAGAGATGGGGTTGGACTACTTTATAATACAGTAACCTACAGTAAGAAGAGCTAGGGTGGGACTACTTTATAATACAGTAAGAAGAGATAGGGTGGGACTACTTTAGAACAAAGTAAGAAGAGATAGGGTTGGACTACTTTATAATACAGTAACCTACAGTAAGAAGAGATAGGGTTGGACTACTTTATAATACAGTAACCTACAGTAAGAAGAGATAGGGTTGGACTACTTTATAATACAGTAACCTACAGTAAGAAGAGATAGGGTTGGACTACTTTATAATACAGTAACCTACAGTAAGAAGAGATAGGGTTGGACTACTTTATAATACAGTAACCTACAGTAAGAAGAGATAGGGTTGGACTACTTTATAATACAGTAACCTACAGTAAGAAGAGATGGGGTTGGACTACTTTATAATACAGTAACCTACAGTAAGAAGAGATGGGGTTGGACTACTTTATAATACAGTAACCTACAGTAAGAAGAGCTAGGGTGGGACTACTTTATAATACAGTAAGAAGAGATAGGGTGGGACTACTTTAGAACAAAGTAAGAAGAGATAGGGTTGGACTACTTTATAATACAGTAACCTACAGTAAGAAGAGATAGGGTTGGACTACTTTATAATACAGTAACCTACAGTAAGAAGAGATAGGGTTGGACTACTTTATAATACAGTAACCTACAGTAAGAAGAGATAGGGTTGGACTACTTTATAATACAGTAACCTACAGTAAGAAGAGATAGGGTTGGACTACTTTATAATACAGTAACCTACAGTAAGAAGAGATAGGGTTGGACTACTTTATAATACAGTAACCTACAGTAAGAAGAGATAGGGTTGGACTACTTTATAATACAGTAACCTACAGTAAGAAGAGATAGGGTTGGACTACTTTATAATACAGTAACCTACAGTAAGAAGAGATAGGGTTGGACTACTTTATAATACAGTAACCTACAGTAAGAAGAGATAGGGTTGGAATACTTTATAATACAGTAACCTACAGTAAGAAGAGATAGGGTGGGACTACTTTATAATACAGTAAGAAGAGATAGGGTGGGACTACTTTATAACACAGTAAGAAGAGATAGGGTTGGACTACTTTATAATACAGTAACCTACAGTAAGAAGAGATAGGGTTGGACTACTTTATAATACAGTAACCTACAGTAAGAAGAGATAGGGTTGGACTACGTTATAATACAGTAAGAAGAGATAGGGTTGGACTACTTTATAATACAGTAACCTACAGTAAGAAGAGATAGGGTTGGACTACGTTATAATACAGTAACCTACAGTAAGAAGAGATAGGGTTGGACTACTTTATAATACAGTAACCTACAGTAAGAAGAGATAGGGTTGGACTACTTTATAACATAGTAAGAAGAGATAGGGTTGGACTACTTTATAATACAGTAACCTACAGTAAGAAGAGATAGGGTTGGACTACTTTATAATACAGTAAGAAGGGATAGGGTTGGACTACTTTATAATACAGTAAGAAGGGATAGGGTTGGACTACTTTATAATACAGTAACCTACAGTAAGAAGAGATAGGGTGGGCCTACTTTATAATGCAGTAAGTAGAGATAGGGTTGGACTACTTTATAATACAGTAACCTACAGTAAGAAGAGATAGGGTTGGACTACTTTATAATACAGTAAGAAGGGATAGGGTTGGACTACTTTATAGTACAGTAAGAAGAGATAGGGTTGGACTACTTTATATAACACTGAATGTTGCTGGTTTGCACTCTATCCCGTTATGTAACAGCCATATTCTAGCAACAGCTTTGTAATGCCATGCAGTTACTGTACTGACATCAAGATAACATGTCATTTGGGAACATCAGTTGTTCCAGTTTGTCTGTATCACCATTTATGGACTATAGTACCTTGAGTGAGTGGACTGGGTGACACTTTTGAGGGCATCGAGGAGAGGAGGGAAGATGAGATTTGCTGAAGTGTAGAGCAGAGGAGATAATAGCAGGTATAGGCCTAGCAGATAATGTCAGGCTGCCGTGGCAGGACACAGGAGGATGAACTGACAGTATAGTGGCAGGACACGGGAGGATGAACTGACAGTAGAGTGGGAGAACATAGTAGGATGAACTGACAGTATAGTGGCAGGACACGGGAGGATTAACTGACAGTATAGTGGCAGGACACGGGAGGATGAACTGACAGTAGAGTGGCAGGACACGGGAGGATGAACTGACAGTAGAGTGGGAGAGCATAGCAGGATGAACTGACAGTAGAGTGGGAGAACATAGTAGGATGAACTGACAGTAGAGTGGGAGAACATAGTAGGATGAACTGACAGTAGAGTGGGAGAACATAGTAGGATGAACTGACAGTATAGTGGCAGGACACGGGAGGATTAACTGACAGTAGAGTGGCAGGACACGGGAGGATGAACTGACAGTAGAGTGGCAGGACACGGGAGGATGAACTGACAGTAGAGTGGCAGGACACGGGAGGATGAACTGACAGTAGAGTGGCAGGACACGGGAGGATGAACTGACAGTAGAGTGGGAGAACATAGCAGGATGAACTGACTGTAGAGTGGGAGGATGAACTGGCAGGAGAGTGGGAGAACATAGTAGGATGAACTGACAGTAGAGTGGGAGGATGAACTGGCAGTAGAGTGGGAGAACATAGCAGGATGAACTGGCAGTGGAGTGGGAGGATGAACTGGCAGTAGAGTGGGAGAACATAGCAGGATGAACTGGCAGTAGAGTGGGAGAACATAGTAGGATGAACTGACAGTAGAGTGGGAGGATGAACTGGCAGTAGAGTGGGAGAACATAGTAGGATGAACTGACAGTAGAATGGGAGGATGAACTGGCAGTAGAGTGGGAGGATGAACTGACTGTATAGTTGGAGAACATAGCAGGATGAACTGACAGTAGAATGGGAGGATGAACTGGCAGTAGAGTGGGAGAACATAGCAGGATGAACTGGCAGTAGAGTGGGAGGATGAACTGGCAGTAGAGTGGGAGAACATAGCAGGATGAACTGACAGTAGAGTGGGAGGATGAACTGGCAGTAGAGTGGGAGAACATAGTAGGATGAACTGGCAGTAGAGTGGAAGGATGAACTGGCAGTAGAGTGGGAGAACATAGTAGGATGAACTGGCAGTAGAGTGGAAGGATGAACTGGCAGTAGAGTGGGAGAACATAGTAGGATGAACTGACTGTATAGTTGGAGAACATAGTAGGATGAACTGACAGTAGAGTGGGAGAACATAGTAGGATGAACTGGCAGTAGAGTGGGAGGATGAACTGGCAGTAGAGTGGGAGAACATAGCAGGATGAACTGGCAGTAGAGTGGGAGGATGAACTGGCAGTAGAGTGGGAGAACATGGCAGGATGAACTGACAGTAGAGTGGGAGGATGAACTGGCAGTAGAGTGGGAGAACATAGTAGGATGAACTGGCAGTAGAGTGGGAGAACATAGCAGGATGAACTGACAGTAGAGTGGGAGGTTGAACTGGCAGTAGAGTGGGAGAACATAGTAGGATGAACTGGCAGTAGAGTGGAAGGATGAACTGGCAGTAGAGTGGGAGAACATAGTAGGGTGAACTGACTGTAGAGTGGGAGAACATAGTAGGATGAACTGGCAGTAGAGTGGGAGGATGAACTGGCAGTAGAGTGGGAGAACATAGCAGGATGAACTGGCAGTAGAGTGGGAGAACATAGCAGGATGAACTGACAGTAGAGTGGGAGGATGAACTGGCAGTAGAGTGGGAGAACATAGCAGGATGAACTGGCAGTAGAGTGGGAGAACATAGTAGGATGAACTGGCAGTAGAGTGGGAGGATGAACTGGCAGTAGAGTGGGAGGATGAACTGGCAGTAGAGTGGGAGAACATAGCAGGATGAACTGACAGTAGAGTGGGAGGATGAACTGGCAGTAGAGTGGGGAGAACATAGTAGGATGAACTGGCAGTAGAGTGGGAGGATGAACTGGCAGTAGAGTGGGAGAACATAGCAGGATGAACTGACAGTAGAGTGGGAGGATGAACTGGCAGGAGAGTGGGAGAACATAGTAGGATGAACTGGCAGTAGAGTGGGAGGATGAACTGGCAGTAGAGTGGGAGAACATAGTAGGATGAACTGACAGTAGAGTGGGAGGATGAACTGGCAGTAGAGTGGGAGAACATAGTAGGATGAACTGACAATAGAGTGGCAGGATGAACTGGCAGTAGAGTGGGAGAAAATAGTAGGATGAACTGACAGTAGAGTGGGAGAACATAGTAGGATGAACTGACAATAGAGTGGCAGGATGAACTGGCAGTAGAGTGGGAGAACATAGTAGGATGAACTGACAGTAGAGTGGGAGAACATAGTAGGATGAACTGGCAGTAGAGTGGGAGAACATAGTAGGATGAACTGGCAGTAGAGTGGAAGGATGAACTGGCAGTAGAGTGGGAGAACATAGTAGGATGAACTGACAATAGAGTGGCAGGATGAACTGGCAGTAGAGTGGGAGAAAATAGTAGGATGAACTGACAGTAGAGTGGGAGAACATAGTAGGATGAACTGACAGTAGAGTGGGAGAACATAGTAGGATGAACTGACAATAGAGTGGCAGGATGAACTGGCAGTAGAGTGGGAAAACATTGCAGGATGAACTGACAGTAGAGTGGGAGAACATAGTAGGATGAACTGACAGTAGAGTGGGAGAACATAGTAGGATGAACTGGCAGTAGAGTGGGAGAACATAGTAGGATGAACTGACAGTAGAGTGGGAGGATGAACTGGCAGTAGAGTGGGAGAACATAGCAGGATGAACTGACAGTAGAGTGGGAGGATGAACTGGCAGTAGAGTGGGAGAACATAGCAGGATGAACTGACAGTAGAGTGGGAAAACATAGCAGGATGAACTGGCAGTAGAGTGGGAGGATGAACTGGCAGTAGAGTGGGAGAACATAGTAGGATGAACTGGCAGTAGAGTGGAAGGATGAACTGGCAGTAGAGTGGGAGAACATAGTAGGATGAACTGACTGTATAGTTGGAGAACATAGTAGGATGAACTGACAGTAGAGTGGGAGAACATAGCAGGATGAACTGGCAGTAGAGTGGGAGGATGAACTGGCAGTAGAGTGGGAGGATGAACTGGCAGTAGAGTGGGAGGATGAACTGGCAGTAGAGTGGGAGAACATAGCAGGATGAACTGGCAGTAGAGTGGGAGGATGAACTGGCAGTAGAGTGGGAGAACATGGCAGGATGAACTGACAGTAGAGTGGGAGGATGAACTGGCAGTAGAGTGGGAGAACATAGTAGGATGAACTGGCAGTAGAGTGGGAGAACATAGCAGGATGAACTGACAGTAGAGTGGGAGGTTGAACTGGCAGTAGAGTGGGAGAACATAGTAGGATGAACTGGCAGTAGAGTGGAAGGATGAACTGGCAGTAGAGTGGGAGAACATAGTAGGGTGAACTGACTGTAGAGTGGGAGAACATAGTAGGATGAACTGGCAGTAGAGTGGGAGGATGAACTGGCAGTAGAGTGGGAGAACATAGCAGGATGAACTGGCAGTAGAGTGGGAGAACATAGCAGGATGAACTGACAGTAGAGTGGGAGGATGAACTGGCAGTAGAGTGGGAGAACATAGTAGGATGAACTGGCAGTAGAGTGGGAGGATGAACTGGCAGTAGAGTGGGAGAACATAGCAGGATGAACTGACAGTAGAGTGGGAAAACATAGCAGGATGAACTGGCAGTAGAGTGGGAGGATGAACTGGCAGTAGAGTGGGAGAACATAGTAGGATGAACTGGCAGTAGAGTGGAAGGATGAACTGGCAGTAGAGTGGGAGAACATAGTAGGATGAACTGACAATAAAGTGGCAGGATGAACTGGCAGTAGAGTGGGAGAAAATAGTTGGATGAACTGACAGTAGAGTGGGAGAACATAGTAGGATGAACTGACAATAGAGTGGCAGGATGAACTGGCAGTAGAGTGGGAAAACATTGCAGGATGAACTGACAGTAGAGTGGGAGAACATAGTAGGATGAACTGACAGTAGAGTGGGAGAACATAGTAGGATGAACTGGCAGTAGAGTGGAAGGATGAACTGGCAGTAGAGTGGGAGAACATAGTAGGATGAACTGGCAGTAGAGTGGAAGGATGAACTGGCAGTAGAGTGGGAGAACATAGTAGGATGAACTGACTGTATAGTTGGAGAACATAGTAGGATGAACTGACAGTAGAGTGGGAGAACATAGTAGGATGAACTGGCAGTAGAGTGGGAGAACATAGCAGGATGAACTGGCAGTAGAGTGGGAGAACATAGCAGGATGAACTGGCAGTAGAGTGGGAGGATGAACTGGCAGTAGAGTGGGAGAACATGGCAGGATGAACTGACAGTAGAGTGGGAGGATGAACTGGCAGTAGAGTGGGAGAACATAGTAGGATGAACTGGCAGTAGAGTGGGAGGATGAACTGGCAGTAGAGTGGGAGAACATAGTAGGATGAACTGGCAGTAGAGTGGGAGAACATAGCAGGATGAACTGACAGTAGAGTGGGAGGATGAACTGGCAGTAGAGTGGGAGAACATAGCAGGATGAACTGGCAGTAGAGTGGGAGAACATAGTAGGATGAACTGGCAGTAGAGTGGGAGGATGAACTGGCAGTAGAGTGGGAGGATGAACTGGCAGTAGAGTGGGAGAACATAGCAGGATGAACTGACAGTAGAGTGGGAGGATGAACTGGCAGTAGAGTGGGAGAACATAGCAGGATGAACTGACAGTAGAGTGGGAGGATGAACTGGCAGTAGAGTGGGAGAACATAGCAGGATGAACTGACAGTAGAGTGGGAGGATGAACTGGCAGTAGAGTGGGAGAACATAGTAGGATGAACTGGCAGTAGAGTGGGAGGATGAACTGGCAGTAGAGTGGGAGAACATAGTAGGATGAACTGGCAGTAGAGTGGAAGGATGAACTGGCAGTAGAGTGGGAGAACATAGTAGGATGAACTGACAATAGAGTGGCAGGATGAACTGGCAGTAGAGTGGGAGAAAATAGTAGGATGAACTGACAGTAGAGTGGGAGAACATAGTAGGATGAACTGACAATAGAGTGGGAGGATGAACTGGCAGTAGAGTGGGAGAACATAGTAGGATGAACTGACAGTAGAGTGGGAGGATGAACTGACTGTAGAGTGGGAGAACATAGTAGGATGAACTGACAGTAGAGTGGGAGAACATAGTAGGATGAACTGGCAGTAGAGTGGGAGAACATAGTAGGATGAACTGACAATAGAGTGGCAGGATGAACTGGCAGTAGAGTGGGAGAACATAGCAGGATGAACTGACAGTAGAGTGGGAGAACATAGTAGGATGAACTGACAGTAGAGTGGGAGAACATAGTAGGATGAACTGACAATAGAGTGGCAGGATGAACTGGCAGTAGAGTGGGAAAACATTGCAGGATGAACTGACAGTAGAGTGGGAGAACATAGTAGGATGAACTGACAGTAGAGTGGGAGAACATAGTAGGATGAACTGGCAGTAGAGTGGGAGAACATAGTAGGATGAACTGGCAGTAGAGTGGAAGGATGAACTGGCAGTAGAGTGGGAGAACATAGCAGGATGAACTGACAGTAGAGTGGGAGGATGAACTGGCAGTAGAGTGGGAGAACATAGCAGGATGAACTGACAGTAGAGTGGGAAAACATAGCAGGATGAACTGGCAGTAGAGTGGGAGGATGAACTGGCAGTAGAGTGGGAGAACATAGTAGGATGAACTGGCAGTAGAGTGGAAGGATGAACTGGCAGTAGAGTGGGAGAACATAGTAGGATGAACTGACTGTATAGTTGGAGAACATAGTAGGATGAACTGACAGTAGAGTGGGAGAACATAGCAGGATGAACTGGCAGTAGAGTGGGAGGATGAACTGGCAGTAGAGTGGGAGGATGAACTGGCAGTAGAGTGGGAGGATGAACTGGCAGTAGAGTGGGAGAACATAGCAGGATGAACTGGCAGTAGAGTGGGAGGATGAACTGGCAGTAGAGTGGGAGAACATGGCAGGATGAACTGACAGTAGAGTGGGAGGATGAACTGGCAGTAGAGTGGGAGAACATAGTAGGATGAACTGGCAGTAGAGTGGGAGAACATAGCAGGATGAACTGACAGTAGAGTGGGAGGTTGAACTGGCAGTAGAGTGGGAGAACATAGTAGGATGAACTGGCAGTAGAGTGGAAGGATGAACTGGCAGTAGAGTGGGAGAACATAGTAGGGTGAACTGACTGTAGAGTGGGAGAACATAGTAGGATGAACTGGCAGTAGAGTGGGAGGATGAACTGGCAGTAGAGTGGGAGAACATAGCAGGATGAACTGGCAGTAGAGTGGGAGAACATAGCAGGATGAACTGACAGTAGAGTGGGAGGATGAACTGGCAGTAGAGTGGGAGAACATAGTAGGATGAACTGGCAGTAGAGTGGGAGGATGAACTGGCAGTAGAGTGGGAGAACATAGCAGGATGAACTGACAGTAGAGTGGGAAAACATAGCAGGATGAACTGGCAGTAGAGTGGGAGGATGAACTGGCAGTAGAGTGGGAGAACATAGTAGGATGAACTGGCAGTAGAGTGGAAGGATGAACTGGCAGTAGAGTGGGAGAACATAGTAGGATGAACTGACAATAAAGTGGCAGGATGAACTGGCAGTAGAGTGGGAGAAAATAGTTGGATGAACTGACAGTAGAGTGGGAGAACATAGTAGGATGAACTGACAATAGAGTGGCAGGATGAACTGGCAGTAGAGTGGGAAAACATTGCAGGATGAACTGACAGTAGAGTGGGAGAACATAGTAGGATGAACTGACAGTAGAGTGGGAAAACATAGTAGGATGAACTGGCAGTAGAGTGGAAGGATGAACTGGCAGTAGAGTGGGAGAACATAGTAGGATGAACTGGCAGTAGAGTGGAAGGATGAACTGGCAGTAGAGTGGGGAGAACATAGTAGGATGAACTGACTGTATAGTTGGAGAACATAGTAGGATGAACTGACAGTAGAGTGGGAGAACATAGTAGGATGAACTGGCAGTAGAGTGGGAGGATGAACTGGCAGTAGAGTGGGAGAACATAGCAGGATGAACTGGCAGTAGAGTGGGAGGATGAACTGGCAGTAGAGTGGGAGAACATGGCAGGATGAACTGACAGTAGAGTGGGAGGATGAACTGGCAGTAAAGTGGGAGAACATAGTAGGATGAACTGGCAGTAGAGTGGGAGAACATAGCAGGATGAACTGACAGTAGAGTGGGAGGTTGAACTGGCAGTAGAGTGGGAGAACATAGTAGGATGAACTGGCAGTAGAGTGGAAGGATGAACTGGCAGTAGAGTGGGAGAACATAGTAGGGTGAACTGACTGTAGAGTGGGAGAACATAGTAGGATGAACTGGCAGTAGAGTGGGAGGATGAACTGGCAGTAGAGTGGGAGAACATAGCAGGATGAACTGGCAGTAGAGTGGGAGAACATAGTAGGATGAACTGACAGTAGAGTGGGAGGATGAACTGGCAGTAGAGTGGGAGGATGAACTGGCAGTAGAGTGGGAGAACATAGCAGGATGAACTGGCAGTAGAGTGGGAAAACATAGCAGGATGAACTGGCAGTAGAGTGGGAGGATGAACTGGCAGTAGAGTGGGAGAACATAGTAGGATGAACTGACAGTAGAGTGGGAGAACATAGCAGGATGAACTGGCAGTAGAGTGGGAGGATGAACTGGCAGTAGAGTGGGAGAACATAGTAGGATGAACTGGCAGTAGAGTGGGAGAACATAGCAGGATGAACTGACAGTAGAGTGGGAAAACATAGCAGGATGAACTGGCAGTAGAGTGGGAGGATGAACTGGCAGTAGAGTGGGAGAACATAGCAGGATGAACTGACAGTAGAGTGGGAGGATGAACTGGCAGTAGAGTGGGAGAACATAGTAGGATGAACTGGCAGTAGAGTGGAAGGATGAACTGGCAGTAGAGTGGGAGAACATAGTAGGATGAACTGACAATAGAGTGGCAGGATGAACTGGCAGTAGAGTGGGAGAAAATAGTAGGATGAACTGACAGTAGAGTGGGAGAACATAGTAGGATGAACTGACAATAGAGTGGCAGGATGAACTGGCAGTAGAGTGGGAGAACATTGCAGGATGAACTGACAGTAGAGTGGGAGAACATAGTAGGATGAACTGGCAGTAGAGTGGCAGGACACGGGAGGATGAACTGACAGTAGAGTGGGAGAACATAGTAGGATGAACTGACAGTAGAGTGGGAGAACATAGTAGGATGAACTGACAGTAGAGTGGGAGAACATAGTAGGATGAACTGACAGTAGAGTGGGAGGATGAACTGGCAGTAGAGTGGGAGAACATAGTAGGATGAACTGACAGTAGAGTGGGAGGATGAACTGGCAGTAGAGTGGGAGAACATAGCAGGATGAACTGACAGTAGAGTGGGAGGACACGGGAGGAATAGCTGACAGTAGAGTGGGAGGACAGGGGAGGAATAGCTGACAGTAGAGTGGGAGGACAGGGGAGGAATAGCTGACAGTAGAGTGCCACTCTCACATGTGGAGCTGGATGGCCCTGGGACAGATTGGAGTATCCTGACACATACAGTTGAAGTCGGGAAGTTTACAGACACTTAGGTTGGAGTCATTAAAACTCATTTTTCAACCACTCCACACATTTCTTGTTCACAAACTATAGTTTTGGCAAGTCGGTTAGGACATTTACTTTGTGCATGACACAAGTAATGTTTCCAACAATTGTTTTCAGACAGATTATTTCACTTATAATTCACTGTATCACAATTCCAGTGGGTCAGAAGTTTACATACACCAATTTGATTCTGCCTTTAAACAGCTTGAAAAATTCCAGAAAATTATGTCATGGCTTCAGAAGATTCTAGGCTAATTGACATCATTTGATTCAATTGGAGGTGTACCTGTGGATGTATTTCAAGGCCTACCTTCAAACTCAGTGCCTCTTTGCTTGACATCATGGGAAAAGCAAAAGAAATCAGCCAAGACCTCAGAAATTTTTTTTAGACCTCCACAAGTCTGGTTCGTCCTTGGGAGCAATTTCAAAACACCTGAAGGTACCACGTCCATCTGTACAAACAATAGTACGCAAGTATAAACACCATGGGACCACGCAGCCTTCATACCGCTCAGGAAGGAGACACGTTCTCTCTCCTAGAGATGAAAGTACTTTGGTGCGAAAAGTGCAAATCAATCCCAAAACAACAGCAAAGGACCTTGTGAAGATGCTGGAGGATCCAGGTACAAAAGTATCTATATCCACAGTAATTTTATTTTACCTTTATTGAACTAGGCAAGTCAGTTAAGAACAAATTCTTATTTTCAATGACAGCCTAGGAACAGTGGGTTAACTGCCTGTTCAGGGGCAGAACGACAGATTTGTACCTTGTCAGCTCGGGTTACTAGTCCGGTTACTAGTCCAAAGCCTTAACCACTAGGCTGTGGTAGCATCATGTTATGGGGGTTCTTTGCTACAGGAGGGACTGGTGCACTTCACAAAATAGATGGCATCATCAGGGAAACTATGTGGATATAGTGAAGCAACATCTCAAGACATCAGTTAAAGCTTGGTCGCAAATGGGTCTTCCAAATGGACAATGACCCAAGCATACTTCGAAGTTGTGGCAAAATGGTTTAAGGACAACAAAGTCAAGGTATTATTGGAGTGGCATCACAAAGCCCTGACCTCAATCCTATAGAAAATGTGTGGGCAGAACTGAAAAGCGTGTGTAAGCAAGGAGGCCTACAAGCCTGACTCAGTTACACCAGCTCTGTCAGGAGGAATGGGCCAAAATCCACCCAACTTATTGTGGGGATCTTATGGAAGGCTACCCGATACGTTTGACCCAAGTTAAACTATTTGAAGGCAATGCTACCAAATACTAATCGAGTGTATGTAAACTTCTGACCCACTGGGAATGTGATGAAAGAAATAATAGCTGAAATAAATCATTCTCTCTTCTATTATTCTGACATTTCACATTCTTAAAATAAAGTGGTGATCCTAACTGACCTAAGACAGGGGATTTTTACTTTGATTAAATGTCAGGAATTGTGAAAAACTGAGTTTAAATGTATTTGGCCGAGGTGTATGTAAACTTCCGACTTCAACTGTACTTCCTACAGATCCTCCACAGAGCTGCTTTCTTCTCATCTACTATTCTTCACTCCTTCCTTTCTCTCTTCTCTAATCCTCTTTCCTGTTTTCCCCCTTTTCCCACCACTCCTCTCCTCCTCCCCTTCTCCTCTCCTCCTCCCCCCCTCCCTCCTCTCCCCTCTCCCTCCCTCCCTCCTCTCCCTCTCCTCTCCTCCTCCCCTTCTCCTCTCCTCCTCTCTTCTCCCTCCTCTCTCCTCCCCCTCTCCTCCTCTCCCTCTCCTCCCTCCTATCTCCTCCACCTCTCCTCCACCTCTCCTCCTCTCCCTCTCCTCCCTCCTCTTTCCTCCCTACGATTTCTCTCCTCTCTCCTCCTCTCTTCTCCCTCCTCTCTCCTCCTCTCTTCTCCCTCCTCTCTCCTCCTCTCTCCTCCCTCCTCTCTCCTCCTCTCTTCTCCCTCCTCTCTCCTCTCTCCTCCCTCCTCCTCTCCTCCTCTCTCCTCTCTCCTCCACTCAGTCCCAGCCTGCACCAACCTGCTCAGTCCCAGTGCTGCAGTGAAGTAGGATTTATTTCAGCAGTGATAGACTGAAGAGCTGAGGCCATCAACAGATCCAGAGTGGGAGGGAAGAGGTGGGCTGGCTGGGAGACCTGGGTTCAAATACTATTTGAAATATTTTCAAATACTTTTAACGTTTGTTTTTGCCTTCCTGGAGTTCCAGTTGGACAGGGTTTATACTATTGAGACTGTTCTATTGGTCCATTAACCTAGACAAGCCCAATCAAGCACAAATAAAGTATTTTAAATGTATATCAAATACTATTTGACCCCAGGTCTGCTGGCTGGCTGGCCTCACTGAGCTGCCATTACCTCCTCAGGAGGATAAGAGGGAGCTGGAGCTGAAATGATATTTCAGACTGCTGAGTTTGTAGCATTGCCTTTTTTCTGCATCTCTGAGTGCTTAAATGCCAACCACTGTTGATGTCATCTGATCCTTCTCCTCTCTCCCTGGAGGGGGAATGTGAAATGATATGTCTATATATCTGATCCTTCTCCTCTCTCCCTGGGGGGGAATGTGAAATGATATGTCTATATATCTGATCCTTCTCCTCTCTCCCTGGAGGGGGAATATGAAATGATATGTCTATATATCTGATCCTTCGCCTCTCTCCCTGGAGGGGGAATGTGAGATGATATGTCTATATATCTGATCCTTCTCCTCTCTCCCTGGAGGGGGAATGTGAGATGATATGTCTATATATCTGATCCTTCTCCTCTCTCCCTGGAGGGGGAATGTGAGATGATATGTCTATATATCTGGTAGTACCAGTCAGGTACCAGGGATGGGAATGTGAGATGATATGTAGTACTGTAGAGTAGTGTTGTTTACTGTGGTACTGTAGGGTAGTGTTGTTTACTGTAGGGTAGTGTTGTTTACTGTAGGGTAGTGTTGTTTACTGTTGTACTGTAGGGTAGTGTTGTTTACTGTAGTACTGTAGGGTAGTGTTGTTTACTGTAGTACTGTAGGGTAGTGTTGTTTACTGTAGTACTGTAGGATAGTGTTGTTTACTGTAGTACTGTAGGGTAGTGTTGTTTACTGTAGTACTGTAGGGTAGTGTTGTTTACTGTAGGGTAGTGTTGTTTACTGTAGTATTGTAGGGTAGTGTTGTTTACTGTAGGGTAGTGTTGTTTACTGTAGTACTGTAGGGTAGTGTTGTTTACTGTAGGGTAGTGTTGTTTACTGTAGGACTGTAGGGTAGTGTTGTTTACTGTAGGACTGTAGGGTAGTGTTGTTTACTGTAGGGTAGTGTTGTTTACTGTAGTATTGTAGGGTAGTGTTGTTTACTGTAGGGTAGTGTTGTTTACTGTAGTACTGTAGGGTAGTGTTGTTTACTGTAGGGTAGTATTGTTTACTGTAGGACTGTAGGGTAGTGTTGTTTACTGTAGGACTGTAGGGTAGTGTTGTTTACTGTAGGGTAGTGTTGTTTACTGTAGTACTGTAGGGTAGTGTTGTTTACTGTAGGACTGTAGGGTAGTGTTGTTTACTGTAGGACTGTAGGGTAGTGTTGTTTACTGTAGGGTAGTGTTGTTTACTGTAGGGTAGTGTTGTTTACTGTAGTACTGTAGGGTAGTATTGTTTACTGTAGGACTGTAGGGTAGTGTTGTTTACTGTAGGACTGTAGGGTAGTGTTGTTTACTGTAGGACTGTAGGGTAGTGTTGTTTACTGTAGGACTGTAGGGTAGTGTTGTTTACTGTAGGACTGTAGGGTAGTGTTGTTTACTGTAGGACTGTAGGGTAGTGTTGTTTACTGTAGGGTAGTGTTGTTTACTGTAGGACTGTAGGGTAGTGTTGTTTACTGTAGGACTGTAGGGTAGTGTTGTTTACTGTAGGGTAGTGTTGTTTACTGTAGGACTGTAGGGTAGTGTTGTTTACTGTAGGGTAGTGTTGTTTACTGTAGGACTGTAGGGTAGTGTTGTTTACTGTAGTGTTGTTTACTGTAGGACTGTAGGGTAGTGTTGTTTACTGTAGGGTAGTGTTGTTTACTGTAGGACTGTAGGGTAGTGTTGTTTACTGTAGGACTGTAGGGTAGTGTTGTTTACTGTAGGGTAGTGTTGTTTACTGTAGTACTGTAGGGTAGTGTTGTTTACTGTAGGACTGTAGGGTAGTGTTGTTTACTGTAGGGTAGTGTTGTTTACTGTAGGACTGTAGGGTAGTGTTGTTTACTGTAGGACTGTAGGGTAGTGTTGTTTACTGTAGGACTGTAGGGTAGTGTTGTTTACTGTAGGACTGTAGGGTAGTGTTGTTTACTGTAGGACTGTAGGGTAGTGTTGTTTACTGTAGGACTGTAGGGTAGTGTTGTTTACTGTAGGACTGTAGGGTAGTGTTGTTTACTGTAGGACTGTAGGGTAGTGTTGTTTACTGTAGGACTGTAGGGTAGTGTTGTTTACTGTAGGACTGTAGGGTAGTGTTGTTTACTGTAGGGTAGTGTTGTTTACTGTAGGACTGTAGGGTAGTGTTGTTTACTGTAGGACTGTAGGGTAGTGTTGTTTACTGTAGGACTGTAGGGTAGTGTTGTTTACTGTAGGGTAGTGTTGTTTACTGTAGGACTGTAGGGTAGTGTTGTTTACTGTAGGACTGTAGGGTAGTGTTGTTTACTGTAGGACTGTAGGGTAGTGTTGTTTACTGTAGGACTGTAGGGTAGTGTTGTTTACTGTAGGACTGTAGGGTAGTGTTGTTTACTGTAGGACTGTAGGGTAGTGTTGTTTACTGTAGGACTGTAGGGTAGTGTTGTTTACTGTAGGACTGTAGGGTAGTGTTGTTTACTGTAGGACTGTAGGGTAGTGTTGTTTACTGTAGTACTGTAGGGTAGTGTTGTTTACTGTAGGACTGTAGGGTAGTGTTGTTTACTGTAGGACTGTAGGGTAGTGTTAGTTGTATGTTGTTGATATGACACACTAATCAAAGGCTAATTCAACAGAAGTTCCTTTTGCCTTGTTCACCGGATGTGCTACCTTGTTCCGGACCTGCTGTTTTCGACTCTCTCTCTCTCTACTGCACCTGCTGTATCTAACTGAACGATCGGCTTTAAAAAGCTAACTGACATTTACTCCTGAGGTGCTGACCTGCTGCACCTAACTCTACACAACTCTACAACTCTCACACAACCCTCACACAACTCTACAACTCTCACACAACTCTAGAACCACTGTGATTATTGTTATTTGACCCTGCTGGTCATCTATGAACGTTTGGCCATGTTCTGTTATAATCTCCACTTGGCACAGCCAGAAGAGGACTGGCCACCCCTCATAGCTTTGTTCCTCTCTAGGTTTCTTCCTAGGTTCCGGCCTTTCTAGGGAGTTTTTCCTAGCCACCCTGCTTCTACACCTGCATTGCTTGCTGTTTGGGGTTTTAGGCTGGGTTTCTGTACAGCACTTCGAGATACCAGCTGATGTAAGAAGGGCTTTATAAATGCATTTGATTGATGATTGATTGATACAGCAAGTCAATGATTTCATAATGATGTGAGCAGATACCCACAGTCAATCAGTTGAATTCATTAGTTCCCTGTTAATGATGTAGACGTGGATGATGATGTGGATCTCAAACACACACTAACACACACAGAGAAAGAGAGAGAGAGAGAAGAGTAGAAAAGAGAAAGAGAGAGAGAGAGAGATAGAGAGACTGACGGATGGACGGACGGACGTCATCTGGAAACGCTCAGGCAACGTGTTTCTTCTCTCTCTTTTCTCTAAAAATGACACATTCACTCAAATCAAATCACATTTTATTTGTCACATGCTTCATGAACAAAAGCTGTAGACCAACAGTGAAATGGTTTCTTATGGGTCATTTTGCAGCAATGTATATCTATCTTCACTTTGAAGCTGCTCCAGAGTCAAGACGATGGGCAGTGCGTTTGTAGTATAGCAGTATATTGTAGTTATCAGGACAGTGTGTTTGTAGTATAGCGGTATATTGTAGTTATCAGGACAGTGTGTTTGCAGTATAGCAGTATATTGTAGTTATCAGGACAGTGCGTTTGTAGTATAGCAGTATATTGTAGTTATCAGGACAGTGTGTTTGCAGTATAGCAGTATATTGTGTTATCAGGTCAGTGTGTTTGCAGTATAGCAGTATATTGTGTTATCAGGACAGTGTGTTTGCAGTATAGCAGTATATTGTGTTATCAGGACAGTGCGTTTGTAGTATAGCAGTATATTGTAGTTATCAGGACAGTGTGTTTGTAGTATAGCAGTATATTGTAGTTATCAGGACAGTGTGTTTGTAGTATAGCGGTATATTGTAGTTATCAGGACAGTGTGTTTGTAGTATAGCAGTATATTGTAGTTATCAGGACAGTGTGTTTGCAGTATAGCAGTATATTGTAGTTATCAGGACAGTGTGTTTGCAGTATAGCAGTATATTGTAGTTATCAGGACAGTGTGTTTGTAGTATAGCGGTATATTGTAGTTATCAGGACAGTGTGTTTGTAGTATAGCAGTATATTGTAGTTATCAGGACAGTGTGTTTGTAGTATAGCAGTATATTGTAGTTATCAGGACAGTGTGTTTGCAGTATAGCAGTATATTGTGTTATCAGGTCAGTGTGTTTGTAGTATAGCAGTATATTGTAGTTATCAGGACAGTGTGTTTGCAGTATAGCAGTATATTGTGTTATCAGGTCAGTGTGTTTGCAGTATAGCAGTATATTGTGTTATCAGGACAGTGTGTTTGCAGTATAGCAGTATATTGTGTTATCAGGACAGTGCGTTTGTAGTATAGCAGTATATTGTAGTTATCAGGACAGTGTGTTTGTAGTATAGCAGTATATTGTAGTTATCAGGACAGTGTGTTTGTAGTATAGCGGTATATTGTAGTTATCAGGACAGTGTGTTTGTAGTATAGCAGTATATTGTAGTTATCAGGACAGTGTGTTTGCAGTATAGCAGTATATTGTAGTTATCAGGACAGTGTGTTTGCAGTATAGCAGTATATTGTGTTATCAGGACAGTGCGTTTGTAGTATAGCAGTATATTGTAGTTATCAGGACAGTGTGTTTGTAGTATAGCAGTATATTGTAGTTATCAGGACAGTGTGTTTGTAGTATAGCAGTATATTGTAGTTATCAGGACAGTGTGTTTGTAGTATAGCAGTATATTGTAGTTATCAGGACAGTATGTTTGCAGTATAGCAGTATATTGTAGTTATCAGGACAGTGTGTTTGTAGTATAGCAGTATATTGTAGTTATCAGGACAGTGTGTTTGTAGTATAGCGGTGTATTTTAGTTATCAGGACAGTGTGTTTGCAGTATAGCAGTATATTGTGTTATCAGGACAGTGTGTTTGTAGTATAGCAGTATGTTGTAGTTATCAGGACAGTGTGTTTGCAGTATAGCAGTATATTGTAGTTATCAGGACAGTGTGTTTGCAGTATAGCAGTATATTGTGTTATCAGGTCAGTGTGTTTGCAGTATAGCAGTATATTGTGTTATCAGGACAGTGTGTTTGCAGTATAGCAGTATATTGTGTTATCAGGACAGTGTGTTTGTAGTATAGCGGTATATTGTAGTTATCAGGACAGTGTGTTTGTAGTATAGCAGTATATTGTAGTTATCAGGACAGTGCGTTTGTAGTATAGCAGTATATTGTAGTTATCAGGACAGTGTGTTTGTAGTATAGCAGTATATTGTAGTTATCAGGACAGTGTGTTTGCAGTATAGCAGTATATTGTGTTATCAGGACAGTGCGTTTGTAGTATAGCAGTATATTGTAGTTATCAGGACAGTGTGTTTGTAGTATAGCAGTATATTGTAGTTATCAGGACAGTGTGTTTGTAGTATAGCAGTATATTGTAGTTATCAGGACAGTGTGTTTGTAGTATAGCAGTATATTGTAGTTATCAGGACAGTATGTTTGCAGTATAGCAGTATATTGTAGTTATCAGGACAGTGTGTTTGTAGTATAGCAGTATATTGTAGTTATCAGGACAGTGTGTTTGTAGTATAGCGGTATATTTTAGTTATCAGGACAGTGTGTTTGCAGTATAGCAGTATATTGTGTTATCAGGACAGTGTGTTTGTAGTATAGCAGTATGTTGTAGTTATCAGGACAGTGTGTTTGCAGTATAGCAGTATATTGTAGTTATCAGGACAGTGTGTTTGCAGTATAGCAGTATATTGTGTTATCAGGTCAGTGTGTTTGCAGTATAGCAGTATATTGTGTTATCAGGACAGTGTGTTTGCAGTATAGCAGTATATTGTGTTATCAGGACAGTGTGTTTGTAGTATAGCGGTATATTGTAGTTATCAGGACAGTGTGTTTGTAGTATAGCAGTATATTGTAGTTATCAGGACAGTGTGTTTGCAGTATAGCAGTATATTGTAGTTATCAGGACAGTATGTTTGCAGTATAGCAGTATATTGTGTTATCAGGACAGTGTGTGTGTAGTATAGCAGTATATTGTAGTTATCAGGACAGTGTGTTTGCAGTATAGCGGTATATTGTGTTATCAGGACAGTGTGTTTGTAGTATAGCGGTATATTGTAGTTATCAGGACAGTGTGTTTGTAGTATAGCGGTATATTGTAGTTATCAGGACAGTGTGTTTGTAGTATAGTGGTATATTGTAGTTATCAGGACAGTGTGTTTGTAGTATAGCAGTATATTGTAGTTATCAGGATAGTGTGTTTGTAGTAAGGCAGTATATTGTGTTATCAGGACAGTGTGTTTGTAGTATAGCAGTATATTGTGTTATCAGGACAGTATGTTTGCAGTATATTGTAGTTATCAGGACAGTGTGTTTGTAGTATAGCAGTATATTGTAGTTATCAGGACAGTGTGTTTGTAGTATAGCAGTATATTGTAGTTATCAGGACAGTGTGTTTGTAGTATAGCAGTATATTGTAGTTATCAGGATAGTGTGTTTGTAGTATAGCAGTATATTGTGTTATCAGGACAGTGTGTTTATAGTATAGCGGTATATTGTAGTTATCAGGACAGTGTGTTTGTAGTATAGCAGTATATTGTGTTATCAGGACAGTGTGTTTGTAGTATAGCAGTATATTGTAGTTATCAGGACAGTGTGTTTGTAGTATAGCAGTATATTGTAGTTATCAGGATAGTGTGTTTGTAGTATAGCAGTATATTGTGTTATCAGGACAGTGTGTTTATAGTATAGCGGTATATTGTAGTTATCAGGACAGTGTGTTTGTAGTATAGCAGTATATTGTGTTATCAGGTCAGTGTGTTTGCAGTATAGCAGTATATTGTAGTTATCAGGACAGTGTGTTTGTAGTATAGCAGTATATTGTAGTTATCAGGACAGTATGTTTGCAGTATAGCAGTATATTGTAGTTATCAGGACAGTGTGTTTGTAGTATAGCAGTATATTGTAGTTATCAGGACAGTATGTTTGCAGTATAGCAGTATATTGTAGTTATCAAGACAGTGTGTTTGTAGTATAGCAGTATATTGTAGTTATCAGGACAGTGTGTTTGTAGTATAGCAGTATATTGTAGTTATCAGGACAGTGTGTTTGTAGTATAGCAGTATATTGTAGTTATCAGGATAGTGTGTTTGTAGTATAGCAGTATATTGTGTTATCAGGACAGTGTGTTTATAGTATAGCGGTATATTGTAGTTATCAGGACAGTGTGTTTGTAGTATAGCAGTATATTGTGTTATCAGGACAGTGTGTTTGCAGTATAGCAGTATATTGTAGTTATCAGGACAGTGTGTTTGTAGTATAGCAGTATATTGTAGTTATCAGGACAGTGTGTTTGTAGTATAGCAGTATATTGTGTTATCAGGTCAGTGTGTTTGCAGTATAGCAGTATATTGTGTTATCAGGACAGTGTGTTTGTAGTATATCGGTATATTGTAGTTATCAGGACAGTGTGTTTGTAGTATAGCAGTATATTGTAGTTATCAGGACAGTGTGTTTGTAGTATAGCAGTATATTGTAGTTATCAGGACAGTATGTTTGTAGTATAGCAGTATATTGTGTTATCAGGACAGTGTGTTTGTAGTATAGCAGTATATTGTAGTTATCAGGACAGTATGTTTGTAGTATAGCAGTATATTGTAGTTATCAGGACAGTGTGTTTGTAGTATAGCAGTATATTGTAGTTATCAGGACAGTGTGTTTGTAGTATAGCAGTATATTGTAGTTATCAGGACAGTATGTTTGTAGTATAGCAGTATATTGTAGTTATCATGACAGTATGTTTGTAGTATAGCACTATATTGTAGTTATCAGGACAGTGTGTTTGTAGTATAGCAGTATATTGTAGTTATCAGGACAGTGTGTTTGTAGTATAGCAGTATATTGTAGTTATCAGGACAGTGTGTTTGTAGTATAGCAGTATATTGTAGTTATCAGGACAGTGTGTTTGTAGTATAGCAGTATATTGTAGTTATCAGGACAGTGTGTTTGTAGTATAGCGGTATATTGTAGTTATCAGGACAGTGTGTTTGCAGTATAGCAGTATATTGTAGTTATCAGGTCAGTGTGTTTGTAGTATAGCGGTATATTGTAGTTATCAGGACAGTGTGTTTGTAGTATAGCAGTATATTGTAGTTATCAGAACAGTGTGTTTGTAGTATAGCAGTATATTGTGTTATCAGGACAGTGTGTTTGTAGTGTAGCAGTACATTGTAGTTATCAGGACAGTGTGTTTGTAGTATAGTGGTATATTGTAGTTATCAGGACAGTGTGTTTGTAGTATAGCAGTATATTGTAGTTATCAGGATAGTGTGTTTGTAGTATAGCAGTATATTGTGTTATCAGGACAGTGTGTTTGTAGTATAGCAGTATATTGTGTTATCAGGACAGTATGTTTGCAGTATATTGTAGTTATCAGGACAGTGTGTTTGTAGTATAGCAGTATATTGTAGTTATCAGGACAGTGTGTTTGTAGTATAGCAGTATATTGTAGTTATCAGGACAGTGTGTTTGTAGTATAGCAGTATATTGTAGTTATCAGGATAGTGTGTTTGTAGTATAGCAGTATATTGTGTTATCAGGACAGTGTGTTTATAGTATAGCGGTATATTGTAGTTATCAGGACAGTGTGTTTGTAGTATAGCAGTATATTGTGTTATCAGGACAGTGTGTTTGTAGTATAGCAGTATATTGTAGTTATCAGGACAGTGTGTTTGTAGTATAGCAGTATATTGTAGTTATCAGGATAGTGTGTTTGTAGTATAGCAGTATATTGTGTTATCAGGACAGTGTGTTTATAGTATAGCGGTATATTGTAGTTATCAGGACAGTGTGTTTGTAGTATAGCAGTATATTGTGTTATCAGGACAGTGTGTTTGCAGTATAGCAGTATATTGTAGTTATCAGGACAGTGTGTTTGTAGTATAGCAGTATATTGTAGTTATCAGGACAGTATGTTTGCAGTATAGCAGTATATTGTAGTTATCAGGACAGTGTGTTTGTAGTATAGCAGTATATTGTAGTTATCAGGACAGTATGTTTGCAGTATAGCAGTATATTGTAGTTATCAAGACAGTGTGTTTGTAGTATAGCAGTATATTGTAGTTATCAGGACAGTGTGTTTGTAGTATAGCAGTATATTGTAGTTATCAGGACAGTGTGTTTGTAGTATAGCAGTATATTGTAGTTATCAGGACAGTGTGTTTGTAGTATAGCAGTATATTGTAGTTATCAGGACAGTGTGTTTGTAGTATAGCAGTATATTGTAGTTATCAGGACAGTGTGTTTGTAGTATAGCGGTATATTGTAGTTATCAGGACAGTGTGTTTGCAGTATAGCAGTATATTGTAGTTTTCAGGTCAGTGTGTTTGTAGTATAGCGGTATATTGTAGTTATCAGGACAGTGTGTTTGTAGTATAGCAGTATATTGTAGTTATCAGGACAGTGTGTTTGTAGTATAGCAGTATATTGTAGTTATCAGAACAGTGTGTTTGTAGTATAGCAGTATATTGTGTTATCAGGACAGTGTGTTTGTAGTGTAGCAGTACATTGTAGTTATCAGGACAGTGTGTTTGTAGTATAGCAGTATATTGTAGTTATCAGGACAGTGTGTTTGTAGTATAGCGGTATATTGTAGTTATCAGGACAGTGTGTTTGTAGTATAGCAGTATATTGTAGTTATCAGGATAGTGTGTTTGTAGTATAGCAGTATATTGTAGTTATCAGGACAGTGTGTTTGTAGTATAGCAGTATATTGTAGTTTTCAGGACAGTGTGTTTGCAGTATAGCAGTATATTGTAGTTATCAGGACAGTGTGTTTGTAGTATAGCAGTATATTGTAGTTATCAGGACAGTGTGTTTGTAGTTTCCCATGCTCGTTCTATGAACCAACACTGTACACCTGGCGACCGTGTCACCGTGCACTGCGCCCGGCACGCCACAGGAGCCACTAGTGCTCGATGGGACAAGGACATCCCTGCCGGCCAAACCCTCCCTAACCCGGACTACGCAGGGCTAATTGTGCGCCGCCCCATGGGTCTCCAGCTGCAACAGAACTTGGACTTGAACCCAGAATCTCTAGTGGCTAACAGCTAGCACTGGGATGCAGTGTCTTAGACCACGGCGCCACTCGGGAGGCCTGAACCTGTGTTATTACTTAAACATGCTCTTGGTTCCAGCTCCCTTCAATAATTCACGTCTTGTCCCTGTCTAAAGGGACACGTCGTATAGGCTGAAAGCTCTTCTGGTTTTCAAGCATAATGACAATACTTTGGAGACTGGGAGAAGAAAAAAAATAGTGGATATTTTGGAAAGAACAGTATTGTCGTTCGAGTTTACAGGCCCACAGGACCCTGTATTTATCTATTTAGGAGACTTTGTTTTTTACAAGGATATGTTTTAGAAATTACAATTACGTCTTTACTAACCACTACTTATTTTGGAATGTGCATTTCTCTGTCCCAAGTATTGTTAAAGATTATGATGCTGTAGTTTGAATGTGCATCATGCTGATCATAAGATTGCGTGTTGGTGATACGAGCATGTTGTGTTATAAGTCACATAGTGATGTTGTGTTATAAGTCACATAGTGATGTTGTGTCATAAGTCACATAGTGATGTTGTGTTATAAGTCACATAGTGGTGTTGTGTCATAAGTCACATAGTGATGTTGTGTCATAAGTCACATAGTGATGTTGTGTCATAAGTCACATAGTGATGTTGTGTTATAAGTCACATAGTGATGTTGTGTTATAAGTCACATAGTGATGTTGTGTCATAAGTCACATAGTGATGTTGTGTTATAAGTCACATAGTGATGTTGTGTTATAAGTCACATAGTGATGTTGTGTTATAAGTCACATAGTGATGTTGTGTTATAAGTCACATAGTGATGTTGTGTCGTAAGTCACATAGTGATGTTGTGTTATAAGTCACATAGTGATGTTGTGTTATAAGTCACATAGTGATGTTGTGTTATAAGTCACATAGTGATGTTGTGTCATAAGTCACATAGTGATGTTGTGTTATAAGTCACATAGTGATGTTGTGTCATAAGTCACATAGTGATGTTGTGTTATAAGTCACATAGTGATGTTGTGTCGTAAGTCACATAGTGATGTTGTGTTATAAGTCACTTAGTGATGTTGTGTTATAAGTCACTTAGTGATGTTGTGTTATAAGTCACATAGTGATGTTGTGTTATAAGTCACATAGTGATGTTGTGTTATAAGTCACATAGTGATGTTGTGTTATAAGTCACATAGTGATGTTGTGTTATAAGTCACATAGTGATGTTGTGTCATAAGTCACATAGTGATGTTGTGTTATAAGTCACATAGTGAAGTTGTGTTATAAGTCACATAGTGATGTTGTGTTATAAGTCACATAGTGATGTTGTTTTATAAGTCACATAGTGATGTTGTGTTATAAGTCACATAGTGATGTTGTGTTATAAGTCACATAGTGATGTTGTGTTATAAGTCAGACTTGGTTTTGGAACAGGGAGTGTGAATAAGTCAGACTTGATGTTGGAACAGGGAGTGTGAATAAGTCAGCCTTGTTAACTTGTCAGGTCTGTATCTCCTGGTCTCTATAACAGTCTGTATCTCCAGGTCTCTATAACAGTCTGTATCTCTAGGTCTCTATAACAGTCTGTATCTCTAGGTCTCTATAACATTCTGTATCTCTAGGTCTCTATAACAGTCTGTATCTCTAGGTCTCTATAACAGTCTGTATCTCTAGGTCTCTATAACAGTCTGTATCTCTAGGTCTCTATAACAGTCTGTATCTCTCTCCAGGTCTGTATAACAGTGTGGACAGTTGGATGATTGTCCCCAACATCAAGCAGAACCACTACACGGTGCACGGCCTGCAGAGTGGAACACGTTATGTCTTCTTTGTCAAGGCAATCAACCAGGCAGGCAGCCGCAACAGCGACCCAGCCCGCCTCAAAACCAACAGTAAGTCCCCCAGTCCTCTATCCCTTCATCAAAACCAACAATAAGTCCCCCAGTCCTCTATCCCTTCAGTCTGCCTCAAAACCAACAGTAAGTCCCCCAGTCCTCTATCCCTTCAGTCTGCCTCAAAACCAACAGTAAGTCCCCCAGTCCTGTGGTCGTGCCATACCCCCCAGGCTCCCGGCCCTCCAGACCCTGCCTTCCCAGTTGCTTGGCCCAGCCCGAGGCTCTTTTCTCTCTGGGTAGACACACTGGCCCCCCGGCCTCTAATTAGACCAGTGGTGGAAAAAGTACCCAATTTTCATACTTGAGCAAAAATACTACTTGAATGAAAGTCTAAAAGTAGTTGGTTTTAAATATACTTAAGTATCAACACTAAAAGTACAAATAATTTAAAATTCATTATGCAAACCAGGCATTTGGGATGACGAGGAATGTTCTTTTGATAAGTGTATGAATTGGACCATTTTCTGTCCCGCTAAGCATACAAAATGTAACGAGTACTTTTGGGTGTCAGGGAAAATGTATGGAGTAAAAAGTACATCATTTTCTTAAGGAATGTCGTGAAGTAAAAGTAAAAGTTGTCAAAAATATAAATAGCCAATTAAAGTAAAGTACAGATACCCCCCAAAACTACTTAAGTAATACTTTAAAGTATTTTTACTTAAGTACTTTACACCACTGAATTAGACCAGTTCTTCCAGACATTAGATAACAGCCACTGGCTAGATAGATGAGAGAAAAGGCTTTATTGGTATGCAATACTTGGACCGACGCCACCCAACCAGCGATAATGACTCCATTAGACCCATCACTCACTTTCCCTCCCTCCCTCCCTCCTTCCTTCCCTCCCTCCCTACCTCCCTCCCTCTCGCCCTCCTTCTCTCTCTCTCCCCCTCTCTCTCTCTCTCTCCCTCCCCTCTCTCTCTCTCTCTCTCCCTCTCTCTCTATCTCTCCTCTCTCTCCCTCTCTCTCTCTCTCTCTCTCTCTCTCTCTCTCTCTTTATCCCTCCCTCCCCTCTCTCTCTCTCTCTCTCTCTCTCTCTCTCTCTTTATCCCTCCCTCCCTCTCTCTCTCTCTCTCTCTTTATCCCTCCCTCCCTTTCTCTTTCTCTCTCACCCTCCCTCCCTCCTGATCACACGGTAAATTGGCTAATGTCATGATTTCTCCCTCCTCACACCTCTACAGCCCTGCCTGTCTGCCTCTCTCTCGCTCAGGGCTTCAATTACTTACAAATGCCCTGTTACAGCCGGATAGGCGCTGACAGCATTCAAATGGATTATTGCATCAGAGAGGCTATGGAGTCACCCGGGGGAGGTTTAGAGGTGAAACACAGGGTATCTGGAGCTAGCAGTGAGTTAGCTTGTCTTCCCTTTCTCATTCCTCCTTCCCTCTCTCATCCCTCCTTCCCTCTCTCATCCCTCTATTCTCTGTCGGTGGAGCCGTAGGCTGCCAGATGTTTATCACTGGGCCCAGCAGCTAGGCTAAGCTCACACACACACACACTGTCTCGCTGTTTCTCCCGTCATGGTGCCTACTGGCCGGCACCCGCAGCATCAGCATCAGCCAAGTTGTGGTATGCAGTCCTCTGTCTTTCCTCTCTCCTCCCCTTCTCTCCTCTCTCCTTCTCTCCTGTCCTCTCTCTCCTTCTCTCCTCTCCCCCTCTCTCCTCTCTCCTCCTCTCCTGTCCCCTCCCCTCCCCTTCTCTCCTCCTCTCCTATCCACTCCCCTTCTCTTCTCTCTCCTCCTCTCCTGTCCCCTCCACTTCTCTCCTGTCCCATCCCCTTCTCTCCTCTCTTCTGTCCTCTCCCCCTTCTCTCCTCCTCTCCTGTCCTCTCCCCTTCTCTCCTCTCTCCTCCTCTCCTGTCCCCTCCCCTTCTCTCCTCCTCTCCTATCCACTCCCCTTTTCTTCTCTCTCCTCCTCTCCTGTCCCTCCCCTTCTCTCCTCTATCCTCCTCTCCTGTCCCCTTCTCTCCTCTCTCCTCCTCTCCTATCCACTCCCTTCTCTCCTCTATCCTCCTCTCCTGTCCCCTCCCCTTCTCTCCTCCTCTCCTATCCTCTCCCCTTCTCTCCTCTGTCCTCCTCTCCTGTCCCCTCCCCTTCTCGGCTCCTCTCCTCTCCTATCCTCTCCCCTTCACTTCTCCTCTCCTGTGCCCTCCCCTTCTGTCCTCCTCTCCTGTCCCCTCCCCTTCTCTCCTCCTCTCCTATCCTCTCTCCTTCTCTCCTCTCTCTCTCTCCTCTCCTGTCCCCTCCCCTTTTCTCCTATCCTCTCCCCTTCTCTCCTCTGTCCTCCTCTCCTGTCCCCTCCCCTTCTCTCCTCCTCTCCTATCCTCTCCCCCTCTCTCCTCTCTCCTCCTCTCCTGTCCCCTCCCCTTCTGTCCTCCTCTCCTGTCCCCTCCCCTTCTCTCCTCCTCTCCTATCCTCTCTCCTTCTCTCTCTCTCCTCCTCTCCTGTCCCCTCCCCTCTTCTCCTATCCTCTCCCCTTCCTCTCTCCTCTCTCCTGCTCTCCTGTCCCCTCCCCTTCTCTCCTCCTCTCCTATCCTCTCCCCTTCTCTCCTCTCTCCTCCTCTCCTGTCCCCTCCCCTTCTGTCCTCTCTCCTCTCGTGTCCCCTCCCCCTCCTCTCTCTTCCTTTCCTTTCTCCTCCTCTCCTGTCCTCTTCTCTCCTCCTCTCTTCTCTCCTCCTCTCTCTTCCTCTTCTCTTCTTTTTCCTCATCTCCTGTCCCCTCCACTCCTCTCTCCCTCTTCCTCTCCCTCCTCTCTCCTTCCTCTCCCCCTCCCCTCCCTCCCCCCCGACCCCTCCCCTCTCCTCTTGTACCAACTGAGCCACTACACTCCCACTCACTGTCATTCATTCCCTCTCTCCTTCTCTCCTGTCCCATCCCCTTCTCTCCTCCTCCTCTCCTGTCCCCTCCACTTCTCTCCTCCTCTCCTATCCAATCCCCTTCTCTCTCCTCCTCTCCTGTCCCCTCCCCTTCTCTCCTCTATCCTCCTCTCCTGTCCCCTCCCCTTCTCTCCTCCTCTCCTATCCTCTCCCCTCTCTCTCCTCTCTCCTCCTCTCCTATCCTCTCCCCTTCTCTTCTCCTCTCCTGTCCCCTCCCCCTTCTCTCCTCCTCTCCTATCCTCTCCCCTTCTCTCCTCTGTCCTCCTCTCCTGTCCCCTCCCTTCTCTCCTCCTCTCCTATCCTCTCTCCTTCTCTCCTCTCTCCTCCTCTCCTGTCCCCTCCCCTTCTCTCCTCCTCTCATATCCTTTCCCCTTCTCTCCTCTCTCCTCCTCCTCCTGTCCCCTCCCCTTCTGTCCTCTCCTCCTCTCGTGTCCCCTCCCCCTCCTCTCTCTTCCTTTCCTTTCTCCTCCTCTCCTGTCCTCTTCTCTCCTCCTCTCTCCTCTCCTCCTCTCTCTTCCTCTTCTCTTCTTTTCCTCATCTCCTGTCCCCTCCCCTCCTCTCTCTTCCTCTCCCCTCCTCTCTCTTCCTCTCCTCCCTCCCCCCGACCCCTCCCCTCTCCTCTTGTACCAACTGAGCCACTGCACTCCCACTCACTGTCATTCATTCCCTTTAGATATATAGAGATGAATAGATCTGTATAGCAGCATGTCCTCCCCTCTAGCTCTCAGGTTTATCCTCTTCATTATTGGAATCAGCCAGCTAGCATAATAACACAACAGAACCTGTAGATGCACCAAAGGGTAGCTCTCTCTCTCTCTCTCTCTCTCTCTCTCTCTCTCTTTATTTCTCTCTCTCTCTCTTTATTTCTCTCTCTCTCTTTATTTCTCTCTCTCTCTTTATTTCTTCTCTCTCTCTCTCAATTTAATTCAAAGGTCTTTATTGGCATGGAAAAACATATGTTAGCATTGCCAAAGCAAGTTAAATAGATAATAAACAAAAGTGAAATAAACAATATAAAGTGAACAGTAAACATTACACTCACAAAAGTTCCAAGGGATTAGAGACATTTCAAAGGTCATATTATGACCATATACACTGCATTCAGAAAGTATTCAGACCCCTTGACTTTTTCCACATTTTGTTACGTTACAACCTTATTCTAAAATGTATTAAATCGCTTTTTTTCCTCATCAATCTACACACAATACCCCATAATGACATCACAATACCCCATAATGACATCACAATACCCCATAATGACATCACAATACCCCATAATGACATCACAGTACCCCATAATGACATCACAATACCCCAGTACCCCATAATGACAAAGCAAATGTCCAAATTTTTTTATTTGTGCAAATGTACTAAACAGGTAAAACTGAAATATTACATTTACGTAAGTATTCAGACCCTTTACTCAGTACTTTGTTGAAGCACCTTTGGCAGAGATTACAGCGTTTAGTCTTCTTGAGTATGACGCTACAAGTTTGGCACACCGGTATTTGGGGAGTTTCTCCCATTCTTCTCTGCAGATCCTCTCAAGCTCTGTCAGGTTGGATGGGGAGCATCGCTGCACAGTTAATTTCAGGTCTCTCCAGAGATGTTCGATCAGGTTCAAGTCCGGGCTCTGGCTGGGCCACTCAAAGACATTCAGAGACTTGTCCCGAATACAATACACTCCTGTGTTGTATTGGCTGTGTGCTTAGGGTCGTTGTCTTGTTGGAAGGCGAACCTTCACCTCAGTCTGAGGTCCTGAGTGCTCTGGAGCAGGTTTTTATCAAGGATCTCTCTATACTTTGCTACGTTCATCTTTCCTCGATCCTGACTAGTTTCCCAGTCCCTGCCTCTGAAAAACATCCCCAAAGCATGATGCTGTCACCACCATGCTTCACCGTAAGGATGGTGCCAGGTTCCTCCAGACATGATGCTTGGCATCCAGGCCAAAGAGTTCATGGTTTCATCAGACCAGAGAATCTTGTTTCTCGTGGTTTGAGAGTCCTTAAGGTGCCTTTTGGCAAACTCCAAGCAGGCTGCCATGTGCCTTTTACTAAGGAGTGGCTTCCATCGGGCCACTCTACCATAAAGGCCTGATTGGTGGAGTGATGCAGAGATGGTTCTCCTTCTGGAAGGTTCTCCCATCTCCAGAGCTCTGTCAGAATGACCATCGGTTTCATGGTCACCTCCTTGACCAAGGCACTTCTCCCCCGATTGCTCAGTTTGGCCAGGTAGCCACCTCTAGGAAGAGTCTCTAGTTGGTTCCAAACGTCTTCCCTTTAAGAATCATGGAGGACACTGTGTTCTTGGGGACATTCAATTTTACAGAAATGTTTTGATTCCCTTCCCCAGATCTGTGCCTCGACACAATCCTGTCTCGGAGCTCTACGGACAATTGTTCAACCTCTGGCTTGGTTTTTGCTCTGACATGCACTGTCAACTGTGTGACCTTATATAGACAGGTGTGTGCTTTTCCAAATCATGTCCAATCAATTGAATTTACCACAGGTGGACTCCAAGTTGTAGAAATATCTCAAAGATGATCAATGGAAACAGGATGCACCTGAGCTCAATTTTGAGTCTCATAGCAAAGAGACTGAATACTTATGTAAATAAGCTATTTCTGTTTTTATTTTTTATGTCTGAAAACCTGTTTTCGCTTTGTCATTTTGAGGTAATGTGTGTAGATTAATGAGGGGAACATTTTTATTTAAACCATTTTAGAGTAATGTGAAAACAGTCAAGGGGTCTGAACACTTTCCAGATGCACTGTAGGTATAGTTTTTTGTTTGCTCTAGGGCAACTGTGTCTAGATGGAATTTGTATTTTGTGGTCCTGGCAACTGGACCCCTTTTCTCTGGAATTAGTCTACACAGAAGAAGCTCTTCACTAGCATGTCGTAGAGGTGGAGAGAAAATGAGTCAAGACAACAACAATCAACAGACATTCATGGTGTTTGGTTTGGATGTGTTTGGTTTGGATGTGTTTGGTTTGGATGTGTTTGGTTTGGATGTGTTTGGTTTGGATGTGTTTGGTTTGGATGTGTTTTGGTTTGGGATGTGTTTGGTTTGGGATGTGTTTGGTTTGGATGTGTTTGGTTTGGATGTTTGTTTGGTTTGGGATGTGTTTGGTTTGGATGTGTTTGGTTTTGGTTTTTGGATGTTTGGTTTTGTGTTTGGTCCCCCTCCTCAAGCACACAGCGAGCAGCCATTGAGACGAAGCGCTGAAGCTTTTAAGTACCACAGGATGAGTTTTAGTGAAAGCCTGAAACCTCAGCAGTAAGTTGTTAAAACTTCCTCCACTTTGCAAAAAACACTGTGAAATAAATTAGAACATAAATGCTGTACTCTGGATGGATAAACTGTACATAGAACAAGCTGTTATCTACACTATTACACAGGAATCATTTAAGACACCAAGCTGTTATCTACACTATTACACAGGAATCATTTAAGACACCAAGCTGTTATCTACACTATTACACAGGAATCATTTAAGACTATTAGACAAATATAATCACTTGTTCTTAAAAAGGCCTTGACTTCACATTGACAAGCTCGGATATTCACCATCATTTTCAGTAGAAGAAAGGTTCATACATGAATAATACTGGTGGATGGAGAAGATGGAGGGATATATAGGGAGGAGGAGATGAAGGGTAGAGGAGGAGATGGAAGCGGAGGAGATGGAAGAGGAGGATGGACATATAGGGAAGAGGAGGAGATGGAGGGTAGAGGAGGAGATGGAGGGATATATAGGGAGGAGGAGATGGAGGGTAGAGGAGGAGATGGAGGAGGAGGAGATGGAGGGATATATAGGGAGGAGGAGATGGAGGGTAGAGGAGGAGATGGAGGGATATATAGGGAGGAGGAGATGGAAGAGGAGAAGATGGAGGGTAGAGGAGGAGATGGAAGAGGAGGAGATGGAAGAGGAGGATGGACATATAGGGAAGAGGAGGAGATGGAGGGTAGAGGAGGAGATGGAAGAGGAGATGGAAGAGGAGGATGGACATATAGGGAAGAGGAGGAGATGGAGGGTAGAGGAGGAGATGGAAGAGGAGATGGAAGAGGAGGATGGACATATAGGGAAGAGGAGGAGATGGAGGGTAGAGGAGGAGAGATGGAGGAGGAGGAGGAGATGGAGGGATATATAGGGAGGAGGAGATGGAAGAGGAGGAGATGGAGGGTAGAGGAGGAGATGGAAGAGGAGGATGGACATATAGGGAAGAGGAGGAGATGGAGGGTAGAGGAGGAGATGGAGGGTAGAGGAGGAGATGGAGGGATATATAGGGAGGGAGGAGATGGAAGAGGAGGAGATGGAGGGTAGAGGAGGAGATGGAAGAGGAGGAGATGGAAGAGGAGGATGGACATATAGGGAAGAGGAGGAGATGGAGGGTAGAGGAGGAGATGGAGGAGGAGGAGGAGATGGAGGGATATATAGGGAGGAGGAGATGGAGGGTAGAGGAGGAGATGGAGGAGGAGATGAGGGATATATAGGGAGGAGGAGATGGAAGAGAAGGAGATGGAGGGTAGAGGAGGAGATGGAAGAGGAGAATGGACATATAGGGAAGAGGAGGAGATGGAGGAGGAGATGGAGGGATATATAGGGAGGAGGAGATGGAGGGTAGAGGAGGAGATGGAGGGTAGAGGAGGAGATGGAAGAGGAGGATGGACATATAGGGAAGAGGAGGAGATGGAGGGTAGAGGAGGAGATGGAAGAGGAGATGGAAGAGGAGGATGGACATATAGGGAAGAGGAGGAGATGGAGGGTAGAGGAGGAGATGGAGGAGGAGGAGGAGATGGAGGGATATATAGGGAGGTGGAGGAGGAGGAGATGGAGGGATATATAGGGAGGTGGAGGAGGCGATGGAAGAGGAGTAGGGTGGAGGTGGGGGTTGAGGGATGCAGAAGGAGGGGGAGGTGGGGGTTGAGGGATGCAGAAGGAGGGGGAGGTGGGGGTTGAGGGATGCAGAAGGAGGGGGAGGTGGGGGTTGAGGGATGCAGAAGGAGGGTGGAGGTGGGGGTTGAGGGATGCAGAAGGAGGGTGGAGGTGGGGGTTGAGGGATGCAGAAGGAGGGGGAGGTGGGGGTTGAGGGATGCAGAAGGAGGGGGAGGTGGGGGTTGAGGGATGCAGGGGAGAGGGGAGGTGGGGGTTGAGGGATGCAGAAGGAGGGTGGAGGTGGGGCTTCCCCTGGCCTGGTAGACCTTGTTCTCTGGGGCAGTGTCCTTTCTGCTTGTCTCTCTGACCCTCAGCCTGCAGCCAAGGCACATAATCCCACCTCTCCTTCATCTTCTCCATGACATCTGTCCATCTCTCTGTCTGTGTGTCCCGAGGGTAGAGTTGTCATTTAGTCCAGGTGTCTCTCTCTCTCTCTCTCTCTCTCCCTCTCTCTCTCTCCCTCCTGTAGCAGGGAGCGTGATAGTGTCAACAAGCCTCCCTCTCCTTGCCTCTGACAGGTTTACTCCAGCACATAATCCCAAACACTGTACTCATAACGTGTGTGTGTGCTTTTGAAATGCATTTCCATAATTTCCCTTCCTCCGATAGCCACAGCGCTTTAGATACACATACATAACCCCACTCAGAACGGGTACGCAGCTGACACAGAAACACATTGTTCCGGTTTCATTCCGACTCCTCAGTGTCTCAACAATACACAGACACTAAGAGAACGGTGAGCATCAGTGAAGAAATGTCTAATCCTAGTTGTGAGAAAATCCCATCTCTGTATCTCAAATAGTTGTATTAATTATTAGACCATTGACCAGGGCCCATTGACCAGGGCCCATAGCCCAGGGCCCATTGACCAGGGCCCATTGACCAGGGCCCATAGACCAGGGCCCATAGCCCAGGGCCCATAGCCCAGGGCCCATAGCCCAGGGCCCATAGACCAGGGCCCATTGACCAGGGCCCATTGACCAGGGCCCATAGACCAGGGCCCATAGACCAGGGCACATTGACCAGGGCCCATAGCCCAGGGCCCATAGACCAGGGCCCATAGACCAGGGCCCATTGACTAGGGCCCATTGACTAGGGCCCATAGCCCAGGGCCCATAGCCCAGGGCCCATTGACCAGGGCCCATTGACCAGGGCCCATTGACCAGGGCCCATAGCCCAGGGCCCATAGACCAGGGCCCATAGACCAGGGCCCATAGACCAGGGCCCATTGACCTTGGTCCATTGACCAGGGCCCATAGACCAGGGCCCATAGACCAGGGCACATTGACCAGGCCCATAGACCAGGGCCCATAGACCAGGCCCATTGACCAGGGCCCATAGACCAGGGCCCATTGACCATGGCCCATTGACCAGGGCCCATTGACCAGGGCCCATTGACCAGGGCCCATAGACCAGGGCCCATAGACCAGGGCCCATTGACCAGGGCCCATTGACCAGGGCCCATTGGGTTCAAAGGTATATAGTGAATAGGGTGACATTTGGGTTGCACACCTGGTCTCAGTGGTAAAATGATGGAATCTTTTTAAAAGGTGGTGATGCCGTTAAGTGACACCTTGGCTCTGTCTGTGTCCCGGGCCCCTGTAGGAATTCACTGGTAATGAGAGATGCTGTGAGTGTCTGTGTCCCGGGCCCCTGTAGGAATTCACTGGTAATGAGAGAGATGCTGTGTGTGTGTGTGTCCCAGGCCCCTGTAGGAATACACTGGTAATGAGAGAGATGCTGTGAGTGTGTGTGTCCGGGCCCCTGTAGGAATACACTGGTAATGAGAGAGATGCTGTGTGTGTGTGTGTGTGTGTGTGTGTGTGTGTGTGTGTGTGTGTGTGTGTGTGTGTGTGTGTGTCCCGGGCCCCTGTAGGAATACACTGGTAATGAGAGAGATGCTGTGAGTGTGTGTGTGTGTGTGTGTGTGTGATGACTTGTTTCTGGTTTCTTGATTGTCACATGTGTGTGTGTGCGTCAGTGTACCCGCCTGTGTGTGCGTTTGTCCTCTGTCAACCCGTCACGTGCAGCGGCTTCAGTCCCCTCCTCTCCTCAGCCAGCCAGCCAGACCAACAGTCCCCTCCTCTCCTCAGCCAGCCAGCCAGCCAGACCAACAGTCCCCTCCTCTCCTCAGCCAGCCAGCCAGACCAACAGTCCCCTCCTCTCCTCAGCCAGCCAGCCAGACCAACAGTCCCCTCCTCTCCTCAGCCAGCCAGCCAGACCAACAGTCCCCTCCTCTCCTCAGCCAGCCAGCCAGACCAACAGTCCCCTCCTCTCCTCAGCCAGCCAGCCAGACCAACAGTCCCCTCCCTCTCCTCAGCCAGCCAGCCAGCCAGCCAGACCAACAGTCCCCTCCTCTCCTCAGCCAGCCAGCCAGACCAACAGTCCCCTCCTCTCCTCAGCCAGCCAGCCAGACCAACAGTCCCCTCCTCTCCTCAGCCAGCCAGCCAGCCAGACCAACAGTCCCCTCCTCTCCTCAGCCAGCCAGCCAGCCAGACCAACAGTCCCCTCCTCTCCTCAGCCAGCCAGCCAGCCAGACAGACCAACAGTCCCCTCCTCTCCCAGCCAGACCCAGCCAGCCAGCCAGACCAACAGTCCCCTCCTCTCCTCAGCCAGCCAGCCAGCCAGACAGACCAACAAAGTCCCCTCCTCTCCTCAGCCAGCCAGCCAGCCAGACAGACCAACAGTCCCCTCCTCTCCTCAGCCAGCCAGCCAGCCAGACAGACCAACAGTCCCCTCCTCTCCTCAGCCAGCCAGCCAGCCAGCCAGACAGACCAACAGTCCCCAGGAAATGTGTGACAGAGCCAGTGTGTGTGTGTGTGTGTGTGTGTTTGAACATGTCTGCGCTCGCAGCGATAAGCAGATCAAAAGCAGAGAATCTTTTCATGTAATTGGCTTCCAGAAGCACAGTGCCAAAGCATCTCATATCCGTCCGCAGTAACACTCACTCTGAAAAGGAGATTATTGGGCAGGCAGGGAGGGAGGAGAGAGAGAATGGAGGAGATGGAGGGAGCTTCATTGTTGCTCATTAAAGCCCAGTAAGACGAGGAGGAGAAGGAGACGGGAGGTGTCAGAGATAAATGTCAGGTTGTCCAAGGCCAAGGGTCTCGTTAGAGATGTGTAAATGTTATGTTCCCTGTCATAAAACTCACAGCATTATTCACAATATCCTAGTTTTGATGTTCATCTCAGACACTTGACCTGACGCCGATTGTCCCGCCTGTCTTTCTTCTGCTGCTGATGTCAAATGATGATGTGTGCTAAACCTAGAGAACCTCTGTGAAGCTAAACGGCTCTCCTCCAATCTCTCCACCTCAGGTCAGCCTTTTAAGCTTGACCCGAAGACGGCCCACAAGAAGCTGCGTCTGTCCAACGACTGCCTGACCATGGAGAAAGATGAGAGCTCCCTGAAGAAGAGCCACACTCCAGAACGTTTCAGCAGCACGGGTTCGTACGGAGCAGCGGGATCCGTCTTCATGGACAGCGGCTGTCACTACTGGGAGGTGTTGCTGGGCGCCTCCACCTGGTGAGTTGGCTTTTTGATAATACTGTTCACAGATTCAAGCAGAAACACTTTATTTACCTCCATTGATCATTTAATATCCACTATAGTAGTGGAATAATCTTTTATCGATACAAAATAGGAACAATTCTAAAATGTTGTATTTTCTACACTTTTGATTTCTTCTCTACAATAATGACAAAAGACGTGTGAACTTATAGTTTTCACTGAACGTTCCAAACCCCAGTCAATGACTGGCCCCTTCCTAACGCTCTGTTATCCCTCTGACAGGTACGCTGTGGGCGTGGCTTACAAGTCAGCCCCTAAGAACGAGTGGAGTGGAAAGAACTCGTCCTCCTGGGTGTTTTCCGCTGTAACAACAACTTCATGGTGCGTCACAATGGCAAGGAGATGCTGGTGGAGGCCAGCCACCAGCTCAGACGTCTGGGAGTCCTTCTGGACTACGACAACAACTCCCTGTCCTTCTACGACGCCATGAACTCCCAACACCTGCACACCTTCGAGGTCAGCTTCCTGCTCCCCGTGGCGCCCACCTTCATGATCTGGAACAAGTCGGTGATGATCCTGTCGGGGCTTCCTGTGCCGGACTTTGTGGACTGCCCTGAGGAACACCAGGAGGGGATGACGACACTGTGTCGACAGCAGGAGTCACCCTACGTGTCGGGTATGAAGGGCTGTCACTGAGACCGGGACTGGGGCTGCGACTGCCTGTTGTCACAGAGACGGCTGAGATTGGGGTCGTTGTCACGGAGACCGATGAGGGCTTGGACTGGACTCACTGGACTGGGCTGGGTTTGTGGGCCAATGGGGTAGAATCTTCCTCATCCTCTGCTTCCTCCTTCCTCATTTTCCCCAGCTCTCCTTTCTCGTCGTGGATGGTTTCAGTCCTACTACTTGTCTCAGTGTGAGGATGCGTTTTATTGTTTATGATATTTACAAACCATCACAGAAGCTTGACCTGCATTATGTGACTACTAGTCTTGTATTATAAGAAACTTTATTAATCATGATTGATTAGAGAATGTTAATTATTCATGAATAATAAGTTGCTTTTTAGAGTTACATTTATTTCCCTAGTGTGTAAAAAAAAAAGACAAAATGAATTTGGGCAGCATTGTTCTTCCTCTAGAAAGCATAGTGAATTTATATTGTATAGAAAACGGATATGATTATGATGTTTATGCGATTCTAAACACAGTAAAAATTGACAAAACTGACAGAGAAAAAAAGTTCACAAAGTTGAATATTCAGGGAGGAAACGGTTAAACCATTTGATTTACTATCGGTTTTGATGTCATAGCATGATATGTATTTCCTATGTGATTGGTTCACACCTCATGTTTTGTTTGGTTTTGTTTTGTCGAAAAGCATGCTGCGTTATGGGATCCCACTTTAAACCTCTGGTTCACAGGTTATTCTATATAAACTCTATCTCCTTAACCCTTTACTGGTTCATTTCCTGGTTATCATGAGGCACTCCGTGACCCCTGACCAATAGAATCCCTCACAGTCACCACGGAGCTCCACCACCTCCCCTCACGTCCAATCACTGGTCGAGGTTTACCTTACTACAGAGAGGTGCGTTATTATAGTTTGTTCCTTTGTATAAAGTCCCAAGACAATGAAGACCTGTTATTTTCTTATAGAAATCATCTGATTTTCAGTCAAAGAAAATCACATATTAACCAGATATGGAGAAGAGAAGACCATACAAATCTATGACATTTTCATCAAATAAGTTAAGCGTTACATAATCCTATATTTATTTGGGCCTGCTTTTTATGAGTTGGTGGTGTAGATTATAAATATGATTTTCCTCTGATTGATATTCAGGGATTGAATACATAGTGGGTCTGATCAAGACAATCAATAGCATGTTGTTATGCAGGCAGGTGAAACATAACAAGGAATGTGTAACAGGAAAAGGGATGAACTGGCAGAACGAAATACTTGACATACTAACTGTTACTTACCGAAAACAAAATGGATGCTTTATTTTTTACAGTGAATTAAACTTAGTAGTGAAGATATTGGGAACAGACAGACTCGTACTACTGGTAATACCACCGTCCTGATGGCTGTGGTTCCATCTCACTCCACTCATCCGTGGATTTACACTGTGTACCCAAATGGCACCCTATTCCCAATATAGTACACATCTTTTGAAAGTCAAAAATAATGCGCTATGTGGGGAATTAGAGTACCATTCAATCCAACCTTAGTTTTCCATTCCATTTCCTGTTTCTTTTTGTTTGTTTTTAAGTTCCTGTTTTTAATTGAAAGCACAAACTACCCAATATGGCAGATTTCTACTTGGCAGAGTGAGAGTTGGAGATATATGAATGGATCTGTATCTAACTGCCGGTGAGCCAGGAGTACCGTTATAGACCTAAGACGACAACGAGTCGTCAGTCACAAGGCCAGGGTCTTCTGTTTTAAAGAGCTAGCTGAATCCTGGACACAAGAGGTCAGAGGTCTTTTAGGTAACTGTGCTTTGATTATAACAGGTGGGAACACTTCACTGTAGACACCTTGTACGTATGCATTCATAAAGCCTTTATAACAGCTACATAAGACATAACATCGGTTTTATGGCGCTATTAAAGGCAATACAAAAGGTCACAAAGCTGGATAAAGAGGTTGTTCTCTTTTCTTTAGTCGAGCAGCAGATTTTGTGAATGTTAACATTTCTTGAATTCTCAGAAAGCTAATCAAGGTGATGTAAACAAGAGGTGGAAGCTGGCTGTTGATTTCTGAGCTAAAAATGACAAGCTCAATTCATTTGTACAAGAAGTGCATTTGACTTGGGGGTTACCTACCGCATGCATGATAATGTGTCTCTAATCTACTTGGTCCATACAGTCTGTGTATCTCATGAACGTTTTATAGAAACAGATTAATAACAAAACGTCTATTTGAATTATACAACTTTATTGAGACATCTGTGTTCATGCATATCATTCAGGTAGTTTTGCTGTGCTTTGTGCTACTACTACCGGGTCAATAAACATACTAAGAATAATTGACTATCTTTGTAGTTCAGTAAGTATACAGAACCTTCTAGACATGATGGAATAGATCATTATTTTGCATTTCTGTTGTGTTTCTGAAGGAATTATTTTTTACAAACTCTAGAAAAATATCTCTTTACTTCTCTCCATTGATTGGTGGATCAAACAACAACTGTGTTCAGTACAACAACATCATCATAACGCTTCTGTTTCAATAGATATTTGACTTGTAGAAAGAAAACTATGTAAATCATCGGGGGAAATATATATTATATAAAATTGTATAATATACAAAAAATATATGAAGTAATGTTATTTATGTGAACTTAAAACTCCAATTAAAAGTCTGATCAAAAAAAAATGTTTTGAGTGATCGTATTCTGTTATTATCCTCGCTTTCCTTCACTCTTTCCACAGATATCTCCTTGCTTCCACAGTCTGATCTGTAGCTGTCACATGAAGATATCGTAACCTCCCATGATGGACAGAAAGATATGACATGCCATCATTCAGCATGTAGCTCAGCATCTCGTTTGGTTTGTAGGGAAGGGTTGCCTAAGGCTGCCTTCTCAGGCCCGGGGCAATGGGCATGGGTAGGCATGGGTAGGGGTATGAGAGAGGCCTGCTGGGCTGACAGGGAATACAGGGCCCTGGGCTAGGTGGAGGGGCTTCTAAAAAACGTTTTTACATTATGAAGGGCTTGACATTAATTCATTAATTTTACCTTGGTCTGTAACACCATGGTGACTAGGTGACTTTAAATTGCATTGTATTGTGTTGTATGATGCAAGAAACCAATGTACAAAATAAATGCATTATTATTACCATACAGCAATTTAGGCAATGTCCATGTATTTATATATTCTTAATTACATTACTTTACTTAGATTTGTGTGTGACCGTTCAGGGACCATGTTATGCGGTGATATGCACTGTGTCTCCAGTGCGCATTCACAGCCCGGTGCGCTCGGTGCCAGCTCTCCTCACTTGCCGTGCGAAAATGAGCATCCAGCCAGGACGGGTTGTGCCAGCTCTACGCTCTAGACCTCCAGTGTGCCTCCACAGTCCAGTACGCCCTGTGCCTCCTCCCCCGCACTCGCCCTGAGGTGCGTGTCATCAGCCCGGTGCCACCTGTACCAGTCCCACGGATCAGGCCTCCAGTGCGCCTCCACAGTCCAGAGCTTCCGGCGACAGTTCCCAGTCCGGAACCTCCAACGACGTTTCACAGCCCGGAACCTCCTGAGACGGTCCATAGCCAGAGCCTTCTCCTGCGCCGATGCCCAGTCTAAGCACGGCGTCCAGTCCAGCTCCAAGGCCAGAGCCTTCTCCTGCGCCGATGCCCAGTCTAAGCACGGCGTCCAGTCCAGCTCCAAGGCCAGAGTCTTCTTCTGCGTTGGTGCCCAGTCTAAGCATGGCGTTCAGTCCAGCTCCAAGGCTAGAGTCTTCTTCTGCGTTGGTGCCCAGTCTAAGCATGGCGTTCAGTCCAGCTCCAGGGCCAAAGTCTTCTTCTGCGTTGGTGCCCAGTCCAGGCACAGCGTCCAGTCCAGCTCCAAGGCCAGAGTCTTCTTCTGCGTTGGTGCCCAGTCCAGGCACAGCGTCCAGTCCAGCTCCAAGGCCAGAGTCTTCTTCTGCGTTGGTGCCCAGTCCAGGCACAGCGTCCAGTCCAGCTCCAAGGCCAGAGTCTTCTTCTGCGTTGGTGCCCAGTCTAAGCATGGCGTTCAGTCCAGCTCCAAGGCCAGAGTCTTCTTCTGCGTTGGTGCCCAGTCTAAGCATGGCGTCCAGTCCAACTCCGTGGCGGGAGCCTTCCCCTGTGCCGATGCCCAGTTTAAGCACGGAGTCCAGTCCAGCTCCAAGGTCAGAGTCTTCTTCTGCGTTGGTGCCCAGTCCAGGCACAGTGTCCAGCCCGGGTCCATGGCTGGATTCACAAGATGAGCGGGTTCTTCGTCCCGCACCTGAGCCGCCACCGACACTAGACACCCCTCCTAACCCTGTCACGTCCTGACCATAGAAAGCCTTTATTTTCTATGGTGGGGTAGGTCAGGGCGTGACTGGGGGGTGTTCTAGTTTATTATTTCTATGTGTCGTCTAGTTTTTGTATTTCTATGTTGGCCTGGTATGGTTCCCAATCAGAGGCAGCCGGCTATCGTTGTCTCTGATTGGGGATCATATTTAGGTAGCCTTTTCCCACCTGTTGTTTGTGGGATCTTGTTTTTGTATGGTTGCTTTTGAGCCCTACAAGGCTGTACGTTCATTTGTTTGTTTCTCTTTATTGTTTTGTTGCTGGTTCACATTTAAATCAAATATGATGAACCCAAATCACGCTGCGACTTGGTCTACCCGTTTCGACGTGCGTTACAGTATTGTTGTGAAATTGTTAGGAATTACTTGTTAGATATTACTGCACTGTTGGAGCTAGAAACACAAGCATTTCGCTACACCCACAATTACATCTGCTAAACACAAATCTGCCAAAAGTTTTGAGAATGACACAAATATTAATTTCCACAAAGTTTGCTGCTTCAGTGTCTTTATATATTTTTGTCAGATGTTACTATGGAATACTGAAGTATAATTACAAGCATTTCATAAGTCTCAAAGGCTTTTATTGACAATTACATGAAGTTGATGCAAATAGTCAATATTTGCAGTGTTGACCCTTCTTTTTCAAGACCTCTACAATCCGCCCTGGCATGCTGTCAATTAACTTCTGGGCCACATCCTGACTGATTGGAGCCCATTCTTGCATAATCAATGCTTTGAGTTTGTCAGAATTTGTGGGGTTTTGTTTGTCCACACACCTTGAGGATTGACCACAAGTTCTCAATGGGATTAAGGTCTGGGGATTTTCCTGGCTATGGACCCAAAATATCAATGTTTTGTTCCCGAGCCACTTAGTTATCACTTTTGCCTTATGGCAAGGTGCTCCATCATGCTGGAAAAGGCATTGTTCGTCACCAAACTGTTCCTGGATGGTTGGGAGAAGTTGCTCCCGGAGGATGTGTTGGTACCATTCTTTATTCAAATCTGTGTTCTTAGGCAAAATTGTGAGTGAAACCACTCCCTTGGCTGAGAAGCAACCCCACACATGAATGGTCTCAGGATGCTTTACTGTTGGCATGACACAGGACTGATGGTAGCGCTCACCTTGTCTTCTCCGCACAAGGTTTTTTCCGGATGCCCCAAACAATTGGAAAGGGGATTCATCAGAGAAAATGACTTTACCCCAGTCCTCAGCAGTCCAATCCCTGTACCTTTTGCAGAATATCAGTCTGTCCCTGATGTTTTTCCTGGAGAGAAGTGGCTTCTTTGCTGCCCTTCTTGACACCAGGCCATCCTCCAAAAGTCTTTGCCTCACTGTGCGTGCAGATGCACTCACACCTGCCTGCTGCCATTCCTGAGCAAGCTCTGTACTGGTGGTGCCCTGATCCCGCAGCTGAATCAACTTTAGAAGACAGTCCTGGTGCTTGCTGGACTTTCTTGAGCACCCTGAAGCCTTCTTCACAACATTTGAACCGCTCTCCTTGAAGTTCTTGATGATCCGATAAATGGTTGATTTAGGTGCAATCTTACTGGCAGCAATATCCTTGCCTGTGAAGCCCTTTTTGTGCAAAGCAATGATGACGGCACGTGTTTCCTTGCAGGTAACCATGGTTGACAGAGGAAGAACAATGATTCCATGCACCAGTTTTGAAGCTTTCAGTCTGTTATTCAAACTCAATCAGCATGACAGAGTGATCTCCAGCCTTGTCCTCGTCAACACTCACACCTGTGTTAATGAGAGAATCACTGACATGATGTCAGCTGGTTCTTTTGTGGCAGGGCTGAAATGCAGTGGAAATGTTTTGGGGGATTCAGTTCATTTGTTCATTTGTTCATGGCAAAGAGGGACTTTGCAATTATTTGCAATTCATCTGATCACTCTTCATAACATTCTGGAGTATATGCAAATTGCCATCATACAAACTGAACCAGCAAACTTTGTGAAAATGTATATTTGTGTCATTCTCAAAACTTTTGGCCACGACTGTATGCTACAATACAATTTGATTTGTACACTACCTCTCTGCATATTGGCTTATTTCAAGCCTGTCTCAAAATAACACACCACCTCTTTTAATTAAGACAAGCTTTTTACTGACTGGCTTTTCAAAGACAACAACGACATGTAGACGACTCATTTTGTGTTCTTGTAGGGAGCAGTAACTCCCCATTGCTGATCTATAATTATCTATAACTTGGCTAATAACTCGCTGACTAGCAAAGAATGTCAACAAATGTGAACACGTACGTCTCTGCGCTGTGATCTGATCTGAAAAGCGCATTCACTCGCGGGTGATTGAAGGACAGTTTGTGGGCTACCAACAGCCAATATAATTCTACTCCGTTGCGTTCTGGCTCTGCCTACAACAAAAATCACAGACTCAATCTTGCAAAATTAGATTTGTTTTGGTTTGTTACATTGAAAAGGGGCTGATATAATATTGATTCGATCGCAGAAAAATAAACGGTGATCTATTGCAAACTAACGGGGCGAACTCAATGAAGTTGAGGCTGAATGTATCTCACAGGAGAAAGCACCCTAGCGAGCGAAACAGCGCCCCTCTTTCTATGTGTAGACCATCTATCTATCGGATGTCTGTTCCAACCTGGGATTACACTGTTACCGCCTGTAGCATTGAAGGCAACGGAAGCCAGCAAGCATCTGGCCTCCCATGACAATAAAACTATACAAAATTAGCCAATCAGCATTGAGCTGAACTGAGCGAGCGCAACTGTGAATGGTCTAAAGAGTCCACTAGGCTACCCTGCCACCCCAATGGTCCTGGCACACCCCAAAAAAGTATAAAATAAAGTATTGTCTACATATGTATTTTATGAGGTATTGTGTATATATTCCTGAGGATTTTTATTTAATACATTTTAGAATGAGGCTGTAACGTAACAAAACGTGGAAGAAGTCAAGGGTCTGAATTCCTTCCCGAAGGCACTGTATATATCATGGTAGCAAGGCATATCAATTAACATGACTTATAGAGTAAACAATGTAATTGTCACAAGACATAGGTTGTAATATGGCCTTTTTGGGAGGTCGGGGGCTTGCCTTCCCCAGTGATTTTACCCACACACCGCTACTGTGTGTCTCTGTGTTGCATGGTATTTCTTCTGCCTGGTAGTCCTCGGGGAAGTAGTCCTGGTAGTCCTCAGGGAAGTAGTCCTGGTAGTCCTCGGGGAAGTAGTCCTGGTAGTCCTCGGGGAAGTAGTCCTGGTAGTCCTGCGGGGAAGTAGTCCTGGTAGTCCGAGGGGAAGTAGTCCTGGTAGTCCGAGGGGAAGTAGTCCTGGTAGTCCGAGGGGAAGTAGTCCTGGTAGTCCGAGGGGAAGTAGTCCTGGTAGTCCGAGGGGAAGTAGTCCTGGTAGTCCGAGGGGAAGTAGTCCTGGTAGTCCGAGGGGAAGTAGTCCTGGTAGTCCGAGGGGAAGTAGTCCTAGTAGTCCGAGGGAAGTAGTCCTGGTAGTCCTCGGGGAAGTAGTCCTGGTAGTCCTCGGGAAGTAGTCCTGGTAGTCCGAGGGGAAGTAGTCCTGGTAGTCCGAGGGGAAAGTAGTCCTGGTAGTCCGAGGGAAAGTAGTCCTGGTAGTCCGAGGGGAAGTAGTCCTGGTAGTCCGAGGGGAAGTAGTCCTGGTAGTCTCCTCATCTGCTGTCCCTGGCACAGTCCTACTGTTCTCTGTTACCACAACACTAATGTGCTGACCCCAAACTACCTGTGATGAGGATGGAGAAAAAGGTCCGGACACCAACAATATATTCAATGGTTTTCTCTCTTCATTTACCATCTTTACCCCCCTTGTTTACAAAAAATATTAGCAGAGTGGAATTAATGTGCACTTCTGATCTCTCTTTCTGCCCTGAATGAGGCATGATGTTGACCTGATGACATATTAGACAGGTTTGGACAATAGTACCCTTCATTAATCATTCATGAGTAGTGCCCAAAAGTTGGCCCCTATTCCCTATAGTGTACTACTGTTGACCAGGGCACTATGTGGAGGAGAGTGTGTTATGTTGGATGTATTCTGCCATCTGTGAATATGATGAGTATTTAGATATATTTGGATATATTTTTACATTTAGACCTAATTTGATTTATTTTGATATATTTAGCCATATTTAGATTTATTTAGCTATATTTTGATATATTTATACATATTTAGATATATTTAGACGTTTAGATTTATTTAGACATATTTAGATACATTTTCATATATTTTCATATATTTAGACAGTCAAGGATCAAAGAGTTGACCCAGCAACTACGGATTCAAATCTAGGTAGGAGGAGAGGGCTGGTCTATGGATGACTGCCTGGTTCAGTCATACTCTGTGGAGTTAGGAGGAGAGGGCTGGTCTATGGATGACTGCCTGGTTCAGTCATACTCTGTGGAGTTAGGAGGAGAGGGCTGGTCTATGGATGACTGCCTGGTTCAGTAGTACTCTGTAGGTAGGAGGAGAGGGCTGGTCTATGGATGACTGCCTGGTTCAGTCATCTGTGGAGTTAGGAGGAGGGCTGGTCTATGGATGACTGCCTGGTTCAGTAGTTCTCTGTAGGTAGGAGGAGAGGGCTGGTCTATGGATGACTTATTTTCAGTAGTACTCTGTGAAGGTAGGAGGAGAGGGCTGGTCTATGGATGACTAATTGGTTCAGTCGTACTCTGTGGAGGTAGGAGGAGAGGGCTGGTCTGTGGATGACTGCCTGGTTCAGTCATACTCTGTGGAGTTAGGAGGAGAGGGCTGGTCTATGGATGACTAATTGGTTCAGTCGTACTCTGTAGGAGGTAGGAGGAGACGGCTGGTCTATGGATGACTGCCTGGTTCAGTCATACTCTGTGGAGGTAGGAGGAGACGGCTGGTCTATGGATGACTAATTGGTTCAGTCGTACTCTGTGGAGGTAGGAGGAGAGGGCTGGTCTATGGATGACTGCCTGGTTCAGTCATACTCTGTGGAGTTAGGAGGAGAGGGCTGGTCTATGGATGACTGCCTGGTTCAGTAGTACTCTGTAGGTAGGAGGAGAGGGCTGGTCTATGGATGACTGCCTGGTTCAGTCATACTCTGTGGAGTTAGGAGGAGAGGGCTGGTCTATGGATGACTGCCTGGTTCAGTAGTTCTCTGTAGGTAGGAGGAGAGGGCTGGTCTATGGATGACTGCTTGGTTCAGTAGTACTCTGTGAAGGTAGGAGGAGAGGGCTGGTCTATGGATGACTAATTGGTTCAGTCGTACTCTGTGGAGGTAGGAGGAGAGGGCTGGTCTGTGGATGACTGCCTGGTTCAGTCATACTCTGTGGAGTTAGGAGGAGAGGGCTGGTCTATGGATGACTAATTGGTTCAGTCGTACTCTGTGGAGGTAGGAGGAGAGGGCTGGTCTATGGATGACTGCCTGGTTCAGTCATACTCTGTGGAGGTAGGAGGAGAGGGCTGGTCTATGGATGACTAATTGGTTCAGTCGTACTCTGTGGAGGTAGGAGGAGAGGGCTGGTCTATGGATGACTGCCTGGTTCAGTCATACTCTGTGGAGTTAGGAGGAGAGGGCTGGTCTATGGATGACTGCCTGGTTCAGTAGTACTCTGTAGGTAGGAGGAGAGGGCTGGTCTATGGATGACTGCCTGGTTCAGTAGTACTCTGTGGAGTTAGGAGGAGAGGGCTGGTCAATGGATGACTGCCTGGTTCAGTAGTACTCTGTGGAGTTAGGAGGAGAGGGCTGGTCTATGGATGACTGCCTGGTTCAGTAGTACTCTGTGGAGTTAGGAGGAGAGGGCTGGTCTATGGATGACTGCCTGGTTCAGTAGTACTCTGTGGTGGTAGGAGGAGAACATTAGTATTGTTTGTTGAGATCTGGAAGACATCACTTAGAGCTGGGCCAATTGCTAAGGACTGTTAAATTAAACAATATAAATCAATCTTTAAGGACAACAGCTCAGGAAAAGGAAATTGTTCTGCATTGGTAAAATTACTTCAAACGTAGGTCAAATACGAGAGATGTGAAATTAATGTTTATACAATACGGCATGTGTTGTCATTCCAATCGCATACCGATCTCACCACTCCCCTTCACCTCCTCTTCCTCTTACCCCTCCTCCTTCACCTCCTTCTGCATCCACCTCTGCATCCACCTCCTCTTTCACACCCCCTCCTCCTCCTCCTCCTCCTCCTCCCCCCCTCCTCCTCCTCCTCCTCCTCCCCCGCCTCATCTACCATCAGCTGATATAGGTCAGTTATGCTACACATGTCACTCTGTCTGAGATCTCTAGGCTCTACTGTCTCTTTAAAGGCCCTGCCTGCCAGCTGCCAGTGCCATTTTCAGGGGGGCTCTATGTAAAACGCCCAGCCCATCATTCTTTGTCAGTAGGTGCCATAAAGGACTGTGGTTCTCAGTCCATCTCCTCTCTCTCTGCTCTCTCTCTCTCTCTCTCTCTCTACTCTCTCTGCTCTCTCACTCCTTCTCTCTCCTCTCTCTCTCTCTCTGCTCTCTCTCTCCTTCTCTCTCTCTCTCTGCTCTCCCTCTCTCTGCTCTCTCTCTCTCTCTCTCTCTCTCTCTCTCTCCTTCTCTACTTTCTCTCTCTGCTCTCGCTCTCCTTCTCTCTCTGCTCTCTCTCTCCTTCTCTCTCTGCTCTCTCTCTCCTTCTCTCTCTGCTCTCTCTCTCCTTCTCTCTCTGCTCTCTCTCTCTCCTTCTCTCTCTGCTCTCTCTCTCCGCTCTCTATTCACCCAGCTAGTTTGATGGATTCCCCCCTCAGGAGATGAATTCAGATAGAGTTGTGTGGAGCCGTGATCTACTGCCTGTTTATATCCTCATTTCCTGGACAGACTCTCTCCATCAACAAACCCACAGAGACTCTCCATCAACAAACCCACATACTCTCGCCACCAACAAACCCACAGACTCTCTCCACCAACTAACCCACAGACTCTCTCCATCAACAAACCCACAGACTCTCTCCACCAACTAACCCACAGAGACTCTCCACCAACTAACCCACAGAGACTCTCCACCAACTAACCCACAGAGACTCTCCACCAACTAACCCACAGAGACTCTCCACCAACTAACCCACAGAGACTCTCCACCAACTAACCCACAGAGACGCTCTCCATCAACAAACCCACAGAGACTCTCCACCAACTAACCCACAGAGACTCTCCACCAACTAACCCACAGAGACTCTCTCCATCAACAAACCCACAGACTCTCCACCAACTAACCCACAGAGACTCTCCACATCAACTAACCCACAGAGATTCTCCACCAACTAACCCACAGAGACTCTCCACCAACTAACCCACAGACTCTCTCCATCAACAAACCCACAGAGACTCTCCACCAACTAACCCACAGAGATGCTCTCCATCAACAAACCCACAGAGACTCTCCACCAACTAACCCACAGAGACTCTCTCCATCAACAAACCCACAGAGACTCTCCACCAACTAACCCACAGAGACTCTCCACCAACTAACCCACAGAGACTGTCCATCAACAAACCCACAGAGGTGCTCTCCATCAACAAACCCACAGAGACTCTCCACCAACTAACCCACAGAGACTCTCTCCATCAACAAACCCACAGAGACTCTCCACCAACTAACCCACAGAGACTCTCCACCAACTAACCCACAGAGACTCTCCACCAACTAACCCACAGAGACTCTCCACCAACTAACCCACAGAGACTCTCCACCAACTAACCCACAGAGACTCTTCCACCAACTAACCCACAGAGACTCTCCACCAACTAACCCACAGAGACTCTCCACCAACTAACCCACAGAGACTCTCCACCAACTAACCCACAGAGACTCTCCACATACTAACCCACAGAGACTCTCCACATACTAACCAACAGAGACTCTCCACATACTAACCCACAGAGACTCTCTCCATCAACAAACCCACAGAGACTCTCCACCAACTAACACACAGAGACACTCTCCATCAACTAACCCACAGAGACTCTCCACCAACTAACCCACAGAGACTCTCTCCATCAACAAACCCACAGACTCTCCACCAACTAACCCACAGAGACTCTCCACATCAACTAACCCACAGAGATTCTCCACCAACTAACCCACAGAGACTCTCCACCAACTAACCCACAGAGACTGTCCATCAACAAACCCACAGAGGTGCTCTCCATCAACAAACCCACAGAGACTCTCCACCAACTAACCCACAGAGACTCTCTCCATCAACAAACCCACAGAGACTCTCCACCAACTAACCCACAGAGACTCTCCACCAACTAACCCACAGAGACTCTCCACCAACTAACCCACAGAGACTCTCCACCAACTAACCCACAGAGACTCTCCACCAACTAACCCACAGAGACTCTTCCACCAACTAACCCACAGAGACTCTCCACCAACTAACCCACAGAGACTCTCCACCAACTAACCCACAGAGACTCTCCACCAACTAACCCACAGAGACTCTCCACATACTAACCCACAGAGACTCTCCACATACTAACCCACAGAGACTCTCCACATACTAACCCACAGAGACTCTCTCCATCAACAAACCCACAGAGACTCTCCACCAACTAACACACAGAGACACTCTCCATCAACTAACCCACAGAGACTCTCCACCAACTAACCCACAGAGACTCTCTCCATCAACAAACCCACAGACTCTCCACCAACTAACCCACAGAGACTCTCCACATCAACTAACCCACAGAGATTCTCCACCAACTAACCCACAGAGACTCTCCACCAACTAACCCACAGACTCTCTCCATCAACAAACCCACAGAGACTCTCCACCAACTAACCCACAGAGATGCTCTCCATCAACAAACCCACAGAGACTCTCCACCAACTAACCCACAGAGACTCTCTCCATCAACAAACCCACAGAGACTCTCCACCAACTAACCCACAGAGACTCTCCACCAACTAACCCACAGAGACTGTCCATCAACAAACCCACAGAGATGCTCTCCATCAACAAACCCACAGAGACTCTCCACCAACTAACCCACAGAGACTCTCTCCATCAACAAACCCACAGAGACTCTCCACCAACTAACCCACAGAGACTCTCCACCAACTAACCCACAGAGACTCTCCACCAACTAACCCACAGAGACTCTCCACCAACTAACCCACAGAGACTCTCCACCAACTAACCCACAGAGACTCTCCACCAACTAACCCACAGAGACTCTTCCACCAACTAACCCACAGAGACTCTCCACCAACTAACCCACAGAGACTCTCCACCAACTAACCCACAGAGACTCTCCACCAACTAACCCACAGAGACTCTCCACCAACTAACCCACAGAGACTCTCCACATACTAACCCACAGAGACTCTCCACATACTAACCCACAGAGACTCTCCACATACTAACCCACAGAGACTCTCTCCATCAACAAACCCACAGAGACTCTCCACCAACTAACACACAGAGACACTCTCCATCAACTAACCCACAGAGACTCTCCATCAACTAACCAACACACAGACACACTCTCTCTCTCTCTCTCTCTCTCTCACTCACTCACTCACTCACTCACTCACTCACTCACTCACTCACTCACTCACTCACTCACTCACTCACTCACTCACTCACTCACTCACTCACTCACTCACTCACTCACTCACTCACTCACTCACTCACTCACTCACAGTCATGATACACTACCAACACACAGACGCTGAACCCTACTGGTACTACACTGATAATTCTGTTCTGACAGTTTTAGTCCATGATCCTCGGGCAACAGATTAACACTTCACTTCTGGCTCCCTCCCTCCCCCTTCCTTCCCTCCTCAGTAGCCTGTATCTAATGAATGTGTTGTTTTACAACACATTAGGAGCCGGGGTAACAAATGATCTAACGAGCTACTAATGGGCTGTCTGTAATTGGTTCTGCAATTAGACATGTAGTTATGGGGTGCTCTTATGGCTGGCTGGCTGGCTGGCTGGCTGGCTGGCCAATCTGTCACACATACAGTGGGGAGAACAAGTATTTGATACACTGCCGATTTTGCAGGTTTTCCTACTTACAAAGCATGTAGAGGTCTGTAATTTGTATCATAGGTACACTTCAACTGTGAGACATGGAATCTCAAACAAAAATCCAGAAAATCACATTGTATGATTTTTAAGTAATTAATTTGCATTTTATTGCATGACATAAGTATTTGATCACCTACCAACCAGTAAGAATTCCGGCTCTCACAGACCTGTTAGTTTTTCTTTAAGAAGCCCTCCTGTTCTCCACTCATTACCTGTATTAACTGCACCTGTTTGAACCTGTTACCTGTACAAAAGACACCTGTCCACACAATCAATCAAACAGACTCAAACCTCTCCACAATGGCCAAGACCAGAGAGCTGTGTAAGGACATCAGGGATAAAATTGTAGACCTGCACAAGGCTGGGATGGGCTACAGGACAATAGGCAAGTAGCTTGGTGAGAAGGCAACAACTGTTTGCGCAATTATTTGAATTTGAAATTTGAATATTGAAAATGGAAGACGTTCAAGATGATGGTCAATCACCCTCGGTCTGGGGCTCCATGCAAGATCTCACCTTGTGGGATCTTGAGCTTTTGGTCTAAACTCCACTCACCGTGTTTGGAGGAAGAAGGATGAGTACAACCCCAAGAACACCATCCCAACTGTGAAGCATGGAGGTGGAAACATCATTCTTTGGGGAGGCTTTTCTGCAAAGGGGACAGGACGACTGCACCGTATTGAGGGGAGGGTGGATGGGGCCATGTATCATGAGATCTTGGCCAACAACCTCCTTCCCTCAGTAAGAGTATTGAAGATGGTTCGGTGGCTCCGTAAGAAGCATCTCAAGGTCCTGGAGTGGCCTAGCCAGTCTCCAGACCTGAACCCAATAGAAAATCTTTGGACGGAGCTGAAAGTCCGTATTGCCCAGCGACAGCCCCGAAACCTGAAGGATCTGGAGAAGGTCTGTATGGAGGAGTGGGCCAAAATCCCTGCTGCAGTGTCTGCAAACTTGGTCAAGAACTACAGGAAACGTATGATCTCTGTAATTGCAAACAAAGGTTTCTGTACCAAATATTAAGTTCTGCTTTTCTGATGTATCAAATACTTATGTCATGCAATACAATGCAAATGAATCACTTAAAAATCATACAATGTGATTTTCTGGATTTTTGTTTTAGATTCCATGTCTCACAGTTGAAGTGTACCTATGATAAAAATTACAGATCTCTACATGCTTTGTAAGTAGGAAAACCTGCAAAATCGGCAGTGTATCAAATACTTGTTCTCCCCACTGTATACAGGAAGAATAGCCCTGATGCTAAAGACGCTGTTATGGAGCCTACAGCCATATCAGGGCTAAGGATTTCCTATGGAGCCTACAGTCAAATCAGGGCTAAGGATTTCCTATGGAGCCTACAGTCATATTAGGGCTAAGGATATCCTATGGAGCCTACAGTCATATCAGGGCTAAGGATTTCCTATGGAGCCTACAGTCATATCAGGGCTAAGGATTTCCTATGGAGCCTACAGTCATATCAGGGCTAAGGATTTCCTATGGAGCCTACAGTCATATCAGGGCTAAGGATTTCCTATGGCGGCTACAGTCATATCAGGGCTAAGGATTTCCTATGGCGGCTACAGTCATATTAGGGCTAAGGATATCCTATGGAGCCTACAGTCATATCAGGGCTAAGGATTTCCTATGGCGGCTACAGTCATATCAGGGATAAGGATTTCCTATGGCGGCTACAGTCATATTAGGGCTAAGGATATCCTATGGAGCCTACAGTCATATTAGGGCTAAGGATTTCCTATGGAGCCTACAGTCATATCAGGGCTAAGGATTTCCTATGGAGCCTACAGTCATATCAGGGCTAAGGATTTCCTATGGAGCCTACAGCCTTCAAATATGCTGTATTTTTGTATGCATGTCATCACAACTATTAAATAACACATATGGAATCATGTAGTAACCAAAAAAGTGTTAAACAAATCAACATATATATTTTATGGTTGAGACTCTTCAAATAGCCCCCCTTTGCCTTGATGACAGCTTTGCACACTCTTGGCATTGTCCTTTTTAGCAAGTTTATTAAAAATAACACTGGACATATAACGTTTCCATAAGTATTCAGACCCTTTACTCAGTACTTTGTTGAAGCACCTTTGGCAGCGATTACAGCCTCGAGTCTTCTTGGGTATGAGGCTACAAGCTCGGCACACCTGTATTTGTGGAGTTTCTCCCATTCTTCTCTGCAGATCCTCTCAAGCTCTGTCAGGTTGGATGGGGAGCGTCGCTGCACAGCTATTTTCAGTTCTCTCCAAAAATGTTTGGTCAGGCTGGGCCACCCAAGGATATTCAGAGATTTTTCCCGAAGCCACTCCTAAATTATCTTGGATGTATGCTTAGGGTCATTGTCCTGTTGGAAGGTGTGTTACGTGTTATATTGTCTCTGTTGTATTAGTGGTGTTATATTGTCTCTGTTGTATTAGTGGTGTTATATTGTCTCTGTTGTATTAGTGGTGTTATATTGTCTCTGTAGATTAGTGGTGTTATATTGTCTCTGTTGATTAGTGGTGTTATATTGTCTCTGTTGATTAGTGGTGTTATATTGTCTCTGTTGTATTAGTGGTGTTATATTGTCTCTGTTGTATTAGTGGTGTTATATTGTCTCTGTTGTATTAGTGGTGTTATATTGTCTCTGTTGTATTAGTGGTGTTATATTGTCTCTGTTGTATTAGTGGTGTTATATTGTCTCTGTTGTATTAGTGGTGCTATATTGTCTCTGTTGTATTAGTGGTGTTATATTGTCTCTGTTGTATTAGTGGTGTTATATTGTCTCTGTTGTATTAGTGGTGCTATATTGTATCTGTTGTATTAGTGGTGTTATATTGTCTCTGTTGTATTAGTGGTGTTATATTGTCTCTGTTGTATTAGTGGTGTTATATTGTCTCTGTTGTATTAGTGGTGTTATATTGTCTCTGATGTATTAGTGGTGTTATATTGTCTCTGTTGTATTAGTGGTGTTATATTGTCTCTGTTGTATTAGTGGTGTTATATTGTATCTGTTGATTAGTGGTGTTATATTGTCTCTGTTGTATTAGTGGTGTTATATTGTCTCTGTTGTATTAGTGGTGTTATATTGTCTCTGTTGTATTAGTGGTGTTATGTTGTCTCTGTTGTATTAGTGGTGCTATATTGTCTCTGTTGTATTAGTGGTGTTATATTGTCTCTGTTGTATTAGTGGTGTTATATTGTCTCTGTTGTATTAGTGGTGCTATATTGTCTCTGTTGTATTAGTGGTGTTATATTGTATCTGTTGTATTAGTGGTGTTATATTGTCTCTGTTGTATTAGTGGTGTTATATTGTCTCTGTTGTATTAGTGGTGTTATATTGTCTCTGATGTATTAGTGGTGCTATATTGTCTCTGATGATTAGTGGTGTTATATTGTCTCTGTTGATTAGTGGTGTTATATTGTCTCTGATGATTAGTGGTGCTATATTGTCTCTGTTGATTAGTGGTGTTATATTGTCTCTGATGTATTAGTGGTGCTATATTGTCTCTGTTGATTAGTGGTGTTATATTGTCTCTGATGATTAGTGGTGCTATATTGTCTCTGATGATTAGTGGTGTTATATTGTCTCTGATGTATTAGTGGTGCTATATTGTCTCTGTTGATTAGTGGTGTTATATTGTCTCTGTAGATTAGTGGTGTTATATTGTCTCTGATGTATTAGTGGTGCTATATTGTCTCTGTAGATTAGTGGTGTTATATTGTCTCTGTTGTATTAGGGTGTTATATTGTCTCTGTTGTATTAGTGGTGTTATATTGTCTCTGATGATTAGTGGTGCTATATTGTCTCTGATGATTAGTGGTGTTATATTGTCTCTGATGTATTAGTGGTGCTATATTGTCTCTGTTGATTAGTGGTGCTATATTGTCTCTGTAGATTAGTGGTGTTATATTGTCTCTGTTGTATTAGTGGTGTTATATTGTCTCTGTTGTATTAGTGGTGTTATATTGTCTCTGTTGTATTAGTGGTGTTATATTGTCTCTGTTGTATTAGTGGTGTTATATTGTCTCTGTTGTATTAGTGGTGTTATATTGTATCTGTTGATTAGTGGTGTTATATTGTCTCTGTTGTATTAGTGGTGTTATATTGTCTCTGTTGTATTAGTGGTGTTATATTGTCTCTGTTGTATTAGTGGTGTTATGTTGTCTCTGTTGTATTAGTGGTGCTATATTGTCTCTGTTGTATTAGTGGTGTTATATTGTCTCTGTTGTATTAGTGGTGTTATATTGTCTCTGTTGTATTAGTGGTGCTATATTGTCTCTGTAGTATTAGTGGTGTTATATTGTCTCTGTTGTATTAGTGGTGTTATATTGTCTCTGTTGTATTAGTGGTGTTATATTGTCTCTGTTGTATTAGTGGTGTTATATTGTCTCTGTTGTATTAGTGGTGTTATATTGTCTCTGTTGTATTAGTGGTGCTATATTGTCTCTGTTGTTTTAGTGGTGTTATATTGTCTCTGTTGTATTAGTGGTGTTATATTGTCTCTGTTGTATTAGTGGTGTTATATTGTCTCTGTTGTAATAGTGGTGTTATATTGTCTCTGATGTATTAGTGGTGCTATATTGTCTCTGTAGATTAGTGGTGTTATATTGTCTCTGATGTATTAGTGGTGCTATATTGTCTCTGTAGATTAGTGGTGTTATATTGTCTCTGTTGTATTAGTGGTGTTATATTGTCTCTGATGTATTAGTGGTGTTATATTGTCTCTGTAGATTAGTGGTGTTATATTGTCTCTGTTGTATTAGTGGTGTTATATTGTCTCTGTTGTATTAGTGGTGTTATATTGTCTCTGATGTATTAGTGGTGCTATATTGTCTCTGATGATTAGTGGTGTTATATTGTCTCTGTTGATTAGTGGTGTTATATTGTCTCTGATGATTAGTGGTGCTATATTGTCTCTGTTGATTAGTGGTGTTATATTGTCTCTGATGTATTAGTGGTGCTATATTGTCTCTGTTGATTAGTGGTGTTATATTGTCTCTGATGATTAGTGGTGCTATATTGTCTCTGATGATTAGTGGTGTTATATTGTCTCTGATGTATTAGTGGTGCTATATTGTCTCTGTTGATTAGTGGTGTTATATTGTCTCTGTAGATTAGTGGTGTTATATTGTCTCTGATGTATTAGTGGTGCTATATTGTCTCTGTAGATTAGTGGTGTTATATTGTCTCTGTTGTATTAGTGGTGTTATATTGTCTCTGTTGTATTAGTGGTGTTATATTGTCTCTGTTGTATTAGTGATGTTATATTGTATCTGTTGATTAGTGGTGTTATATTGTCTCTGATGTATTAGTGGTGCTATATTGTCTCTGTAGATTAGTGGTGTTATATTGTCTCTGTTGTATTAGTGGTGTTATATTGTCTCTGTTGTATTAGTGGTGATATATTGTCTCTGTAGATTAGTGGTGTTATATTGTCTCTGTTGTATTAGTGGTGTTATATTGTCTCTGTTGTATTAGTGGTGTTATATTGTCTCTGTTGTATTAGTGGTGTTATATTGTCTCTGTTGTATTAGTGGTGTTATATTGTCTCTGTTGTATTAGTGGTGTTATATTGTCTCTGTTGTATTAGTGGTGTTATATTGTCTCTGATGTATTAGTGGTGCTATATTGTCTCTGTTGATTAGTGGTGCTATATTGTCTCTGTAGATTAGTGGTGTTATATTGTCTCTGTTGTATTAGTGGTGTTATATTGTCTCTGTTGTATTAGTGGTGTTATATTGTCTCTGTTGTATTAGTGGTGTTATATTGTCTCTGTTGTATTAGTGGTGTTATATTGTCTCTGTTGTATTAGTGGTGTTATATTGTCTCTGTTGTATTAGTGGTGTTATATTGTCTCTGTTGTATTAGTGGTGTTATATTGTCTCTGTTGTATTAGTGGTGTTATATTGTCTCTGTTGTATTAGTGGTGTTATATTGTCTCTGTTGTATTAGTGGTGTTATATTGTCTCTGTTGTATTAGTGGTGTTATATTGTCTCTATGTATTAGTGGTGTTATATTGTCTCTGTTGTATTAGTGGTGTTATATTGTCTCTGTTGTATTAGTGGTGTTATATTGTCTCTGTTGTATTAGTGATGTTATATTGTATCTGTTGATTAGTGGTGTTATATTGTCTCTGTTGATTAGTGGTGTTATATTGTCTCTGTTGTATTAGTGGTGTTATATTGTCTCTGTTGTTTTAGTGGTGTTATATTGTCTCTGTTGTATTAGTGGTGCTATATTGTCTCTGTAGATTAGTGGTGTTATATTGTCTCTGTTGTATTAGTGATGTTATATTGTATCTGTTGTATTAGTGGTGTTATATTGTCTCTGTTGTATTAGTGGTGCTATATTGTCTCTGTTGTATTAGTGGTGTTATATTGTCTCTGTTGTATTAGTGGTGTTATATTGTCTCTGTTGTATTAGTGGTGTTATATTGTCTCTGTTGTATTAGTGGTGTTATATTGTCTCTGTTGTATTAGTGGTGTTATATTGTCTCTGTTGTATTAGTGGTGTTATATTGTCTCTGTTGTATTAGTGGTGTTATATTGTCTCTGTTGTATTAGTGGTGTTATATTGTCTCTGTTGTATTAGTGGTGTTATATTGTCTCTGTTGTATTAGTGGTGTTATATTGTCTCTGTTGTATTAGTGGTGTTATATTGTCTCTGTTGTATTAGTGGTGATATATTGTCTCTGTAGATTAGTGGTGTTATATTGTCTCTGTTGTATTAGTGGTGTTATATTGTCTCTGTTGTATTAGTGGTGTTATATTGTCTCTGTTGTATTAGTGGTGTTATATTGTCTCTGTTGTATTAGTGGTGTTATATTGTCTCTGCAGATTAGTGGTGTTATATTGTCTCTGTTGTATTAGTGGTGTTATATTGTCTCTGTTGTATTAGTGGTGTTATATTGTCTCTGTTGTATTAGTGGTGTTATATTGTCTCTGTTGTATTAGTGGTGTTATATTGTCTCTGTTGTATTAGTGGTGTTATATTGTCTCTGTTGTATTAGTGGTGTTATATTGTCTCTGTTGTATTAGTGGTGTTATATTGTCTCTGTTGTATTAGTGGTGTTATATTGTCTCTGTTGTATTAGTGGTGTTATATTGTCTCTGTTGTATTAGTGGTGTTATATTGTCTCTGTTGTATTAGTGGTGTTATATTGTCTCTGTTGTATTAGTGGTGTTATATTGTCTCTGTTGTATTAGTGGTGTTATATTGTCTCTGTTGTATTAGTGGTGATATATTGTCTCTGCAGATTAGTGGTGTTATATTGTCTCTGTTGTATTCGTGGTGTTATATTGTCTCTGTTGTATTAGTGGTGTTATATTGTCTCTGTTGTATTAGTGGTGTTATATTGTCTCTGTTGTATTAGTGGTGTTATATTGTCTCTGTTGTATTAGTGGTGTTATATTGTCTCTGTTGTATTAGTGGTGTTATATTGTCTCTGTTGTATTAGTGGTGTTATATTGTCTCTGTTGTATTAGTGGTGTTATATTGTCTCTGTTGTATTAGTGGTGTTATATTGTCTCTGTTGTATTAGTGGTGTTATATTGTCTCTGTTGTATTAGTGGTGTTATATTGTCTCTGTTGTATTAGTGGTGTTATATTGTCTCTGTTGTATTAGTGGTGTTATATTGTATCTGTTGATTAGTGGTGTTATATTGTCTCTGTTGTATTAGTGGTGCTATATTGTCTCTGTAGATTAGTGGTGTTATATTGTCTCTGTTGTATTAGTGGTGTTATATTGTCTCTGTTGTATTAGTGGTGTTATATTGTCTCTGTTGTATTAGTGGTGTTATATTGTCTCTGTTGTATTAGTGGTGTTATATTGTCTCTGTTGTATTAGTGGTGTTATATTGTCTCTGTTGTATTAGTGATGTTATATTGTCTCTGTTGTATTAGTGGTGTTATATTGTCTCTGTTGTATTAGTGGTGTTATATTGTCTCTGTTGTATTAGTGGTGTTATGTTGTCTCTGATGTATTAGTGGTGCTATATTGTCTCTGTTGATTAGTGGTGTTATATTGTCTCTGTTGTATTAGCAGCTACGTCATCATGAAACCTGCTATATGGCACTTTTTTTTTGCGTGAAAGAAATGTGAGTCATAGGGTTAGGGTTAGGGTAACCCTAACCCTAACATCTGCTTGTCAGCTGAATCATATCTTTTCCTCCATTAGCGTGCCACTCCTCATGTCCAATCACAGACTGGGTAGGAGAGGAAAGTAGATGAGAGGAGGGGAGAAGGAAGGAGAGGAGAAGAAAGGAGATGAGGAGGAGAAGAAAGGTGATGAGAGGAGGGGAGAAGAAAGGAGATGAGAGGAGAGGAGATGAGAGGAAAGGAAAGGAGAAGAAAGGTGATGAGAGGAGGAGAAGAAAGGTGATGAGAGGAGGAGAAGAAAGGTGATGAGAGGAGGAGAAGAAAGGTGATGAGAGGAGAGGAGATGAAAGGAGAGGAGATGAGGGAGAGGAGAAGAAAGGAGATGAGAGGAGAGGAGACACCACTATAACCTTTCATTAAGTGACAGCAGCGAGTCTGTTACAGCTCTGTTTCTTTGATCTGACTGCTACATCAGTGTGTGAACATGCTGACCATTAAGTTACATGTGATGTAACTTAATGTCATGCAAATTTAACCTTTTTTCACTCTGAAGTCAGATATTGGCTGGAAACATAGGCCTACATTTGAATCAAATCCCTGAATACACTTGAAAAGGAATTGTCCAGTAGTACAGTAGGATGCTGTACTACTGAATGGTCAGGTCAGAGGTGTAGAAGGGTCAGGTCAGAGGTGTAGAAGGGTCAGGTCAGAGGTGTAGAAGGGTCAGGTCAGAGGTGTAGAAGGGTCAGGTCAGAGGTGTGATTGGGTCAGGTAAGAGGTATAGAAGGGTCAGGTCAGAGGTGTAGAAGGGTCAGGTCAGAGGTGTAGAAGGGTCAGGTCAGAGGTGTAGAAGGGTCAGGTCAGAGGTGTAGAAGGGTCAGGTCAGAGGTGTAGAAGGGTCAGGTCAGAGGTGTAGAAGGGTCAGGTCAGAGGTGTAGAAGGGTCAGGTCAGAGGTGTAGAAGGGTCAGGTCAGAGGTGTAGAAGGGTCAGGTCAGAGGTGTAGAAGGGTCAGGTCAGAGGTGTAGAAGGGTCAGGTCAGAGGTGTGATTGGGTCAGGTCAGAAGTGTAGAAGGGTCAAGTCAGAGGTGTAGAAGGGTCAAGTCAGAGGTGTAGAAGGGTCAGGTCAGAGGTGTAGAAGGGTCAGGTCAGAGGTGTAGAAGGGTCAGGTCAGAGGTGTAGAAGGGTCAGGTCAGAGGTGTGATTGGGTCAGGTAAGAGGTGTAGAAGGGTCAGGTCAGAGGTGTAGAAGGGTCAGGTCAGAGGTGTAGAAGGGTCAGGTCAGAGGTGTGATTGGGTCAGGTAAGAGGTGTAGAAGGGTCAGGTCAGAGGTGTCTAAGGGTCAGGTCAGAGGTGTAGAAGGGTCAGGTCAGAGGTGTAGAAGGGTCAGGTCAGAGGTGTAGAAGGGTCAGGTCAGAGGTGTAGAAGGGTCAGAGGTGTAGAAGGCTCAGGTCAGAGGTGTAGAAGGCTCAGAGGTGTAGAAGAGTCAGGTCAGAGGTGTAGAAGGGTCTGGTCAGAGGTATAGAAGGGTCAGGTCAGAGGTGTAGAAGGGTCAGAGGTGTAGAAGGGTCAGGTCAGAGGTGTAGAAGGCTCAGAGGTATAGAAGAGTCAGGTCAGAGGTGTAGAAGGGTCAGAGGTGTAGAAGGGTCTGGTCAGAGGTGTAGAAGGGTCTGGTCAGAGGTGTAGAAGGGTCAGGTCAGAGGTGTAGAAGGGTCAGGTCAGAGGTGTAGAAGGGTCAGGTCAGAGGTGTAGAAGGGTCAGGTCAGAGGTGTAGAAGGGTCAGGTCAGAGGTGTGATTGGGTCAGGTCAGAGGTGTGGAAGGGTCAGGTCAGAAGTGTGGAAGGGTCAGGTCAGAAGTGTGGAAGGGTCAGGTCAGAGGTGTGGAAGGGTCAGGTCAGAGATCTAGAAGGGTCAGGTCAGAGGTGTGGAAGGGTCAGCGGTGTAGAAGGGTCAGGTCAGAGGTGTAGAAGGGTCAGGTCAGAGGTGTGGAAGGGTCAGGTCAGAGGTGTGATTGGGTCAGGTCAGAGGTGTAGAAGGGTCAGGTCAGAGGTGTAGAAGGGTCAGGTCAGAGGTGTTATCAGACAATACACCAGATTGTGCTTGTTTAGGGCTACAGAGCCATGGACCACAGATCTCTTTTATTTTTTTATTTCACCTTTATTTAAATAGGCCATAGTAGCAAGGTATTACAATTTAGCAAATGAACACTGAATTTATAGATGTGCAGATGATGATGTGCAAGTAGAAATACTGGTGTGCAAAAGAGCAGAAAAGTAAATAAAAACAATATGGGGATGAGGTAGGTAGATTGGGTGGGCTATTTACAGATGGGCTATGTACAGCTGCAGCGATCGGTTAGCTGCTCGGATAGCTGATGTTTAGGCATATTGACATTTGAGAGAGACATAAAGCAAGGCATAATACAATCACAGGTGTTGATTAGGAGAGCTAGCTAAGACAACAACAGCTAAGACAACAACAGCTAATCAGCTAAGACAACAGGTAAAACGGCGATGAGTGGGCAGAGAGGGTCAGTGAACTACACACAGGGCCTGAGTTCGAGGCTGGGGCCGACAGATAAACAAAAATAAACTAATTGGAGTACCGTATCTATGCATTTTACAAAATCGTCTTAGATGTCCCACAATAAAGAGGAGAGCTTTACTCAACCATGTAAACAGTTCAACTATAAATCTGTGTTTTTTTCTGTGATACTCCAAGATTGAGAACAGAAGTTCAATATAACGCCTCTAAGGGTATTTATTTGTTAATCATGTTGTCAGTACACTATAAATAATATATAAGCCATAATACATAATTCTACATAATGCAGTGTTCGTTGTTGTCTTGCAGCTGACCATAGAATATCACTGACACATTGTCAGCTGTGCACCTTGCTACTGCTGTGTGCTGCGTATCCACTCTCCAGCTGGTCTGGGGAGGCTATTTTCAGATAGTGGTTGTGTTGGGTTGGACTAGCGCATGTCCCTCAGGAGGGGGCTTTATGGATGGGCGAATATGCAGAACATCACAAGTGACAATCTGGAGAGAGAGAAAGAAAACAAATGACTGTGTTGCATAAGAATACCAATACAGAATACCAATAAAGAATACCAGAAAGAATACCAGAAAGAATACCAAAACAGAATACCAATACAGAATACCAATACAGAATACCAATACAGAATACCAATACAGAATACCAATACAGAATACCAAAACAGAATACCAATAAAGAAAACCAAGACAGAATACCAAGAAAAAATACCAATAAAGAATACCAAGACAGAATACCAAGAAAGAATACCAAGAAAGAATACCAAGAAAGAATACCAAGACAGAATACCAAGAAAGAATACCAAGACAGAATACCAAGAAAGAATACCAAGAAAGAATACCAAGAAAGAATACCAAGACAGAATACCAAGAAAAATACCAAGACAGAATACCAAGAAAGAATACCAAGACAGAATACCAAGAAAGAATACCAAGACAGAATACCAAGACAGAATACCAAGAAAGAATACCAAGAAAGAATACCAAGACAGAATACCAAGAAAGAATACCAAGACAGAATACCAAGAAAGAATACCAAGAAAGAATACCAAGAAAGAATACCAAGACAGAATACCAAGAAAGAATACCAAGACAGAATACCAAGAAAGAATACCAAGAAAGAATACCAAGAAAGAATACCAAGACAGAATACCAAGAAAAAATACCAAGACAGAATACCAAGAAAGAATACCAAGACAGAATACCAAGAAAGAATACCAAGAAAGAATACCAAGACAGAATACCAAGAAAAAATACCAAGGCAGAATACCAAGAAAGAATACCAATAAAGAATACCAAGACAGAATACCAAGAAAGAATACCAAGAAAGAATACCAAGAAAGAATACCAAGACAGAATACCAAGAAAAAATACCAATAAAGAATACCAAGAAAGAATACCAAGAAAGAATACCAAGAAAAATACCAATAAAGAATACCAAGAAAGAATACCAAGAAAGAATACCAAGAAAGAAAACCAAGAAAGAATACCAAGACAGAATACCAAGAAAAAAATACCAATAAAGAATACCAAGAAAGAATACCAAGAAAGAATACCAAGACAGAATACCAAGAAAGAAAACCAAGAAAGAATACCAAGACAGAATACCAAGAAAAAATACCAATAAAGAATACCAAGAAAGAATACCAAGAAAGAATACCAAGAAAAATACCAATAAAGAATACCAAGAAAGAATACCAAGAAAGAATACCAAGAAAGAATACCAAGACAGAATACCAAGAAAAATACCAATAAAGAATACCAAGAAAGAATACCAAGAAAGAATACCAAGAAAGAATACCAAGAAAGAAAACCAAGAAAGAATACCAAGACAGAATACCAAGAAAGAAAACCAAGAAAGAAAACCAAGAAAGAATACCAAGACAGAATACCAAGAAAAAAATACCAATAAAGAATACCAAGAAAGAATACCAAGAAAGAATACCAAGAAAAAAATACCAATAAAGAATACCAAGAAAGAATACCAAGAAAGAATACCAAGAAAGAAAACCAAGAAAGAAAACCAAGAAATAATACCAAGACAGAATACCAAGAAAAAATACCAATAAAGAATACCAAGAAAGAATACCAAGAAAGAAAACCAAAACAGAATACCAAGAAAAATACCAAGAAAGAATACCAAGAAAGAATAACAAGAAAGAATACCAGAAAAGAATACCAGAAATGAATACCAGAAATGAATACCAATACAGAATACCAAGAAATAATACCAATACAGAATACCAAGAAAGAATAACAAGAAAAAATACCAAGAAAGAATACCAATACAGAATACCATTAAAGAATACCAATACAGAATACCATTAAAGAATACCAATACAGAATACCATTAAAGAATACCAAGGAAAAATACTAAGAACGAATACCAATACAGAATACCAATAAACAATTCCAATACAGAATACCATTAAAGAATACCAAGAAAGAATTCATCAAGAAAGAACTGCATGATCTTTCAAGTCAGCCCCTTTCTGATGTTCTCAAGTTCTAAGCCTTCATGAATGTTTCTTTACTAGAAACATAACACATGCATGAGTTGTATATATATATATATATATATATATATATATATATATATATATATATATATATATATATATATATATATATATATATATATATATATATATATGTTCATCCGCTTCATGCTCTAGTGCTGCTGAGCCATCATCCAATGGTCCATGGCTTCTCTATGAATAGCTATATCAGTCTTAATTTTCATCAGCAGAGACACAAACAAAACAAAACAACACACACACACACACACGAGACATACATGCAGGGTCCACTGCTCCTCTGTCTGTAACGTTGCCTCAGTAATTCAGTTCAGTAAAACATGGTCCCTCAGGGGAACAGAATGGAAATGTGTTAATCAACAGAAGTGGAGGATCCTCAGAGGAGGAAGGGGAGGACCATCCTCCTCAGTGAATTTCATAAAAAAATAAAAAATAGTGAAACAAAAAAATGTATAATTTTTAGATAAAAACTAAACTAAATATATTCACGTCACCAAATAATTGATTAAAACACACTGTTTTGCAACAAAGGTCTACAGTATCCTCAACAGTACTCTGTAAGGTAGCACAATGGTGTAGCCGGAGGACAGCTAGCATCCGTCCTCCTCTGGGTACAATGATTTCAACACAAAACCTAGGAGGCTCATGGTTCTCACCCTCTTCCATAGACTTACACAGTAATTATGACAACTTCCGGAGGACGTCCTCTAACCTATCAGAGCTCTTGCAGCATGCAGCACCCCCAATCAAAGGATCAGAGAATGAATCTAGTACTGAAAGCATAACCAGTTGCGACGAGCAAACCCGTATCCGGGAGCGTAATCATAGCCTCAAACGCATTAGCATAACGCAACGGTTATAAATAACCCTAGAAACTTTTCCTATTCATGAAAATCGCAAATGAAATGAAATGAAATATATTCAAACACAAGCTTAGCCTTTGTTAACAACACTGTCATCTCAGATTTTCAAAATATGCATTACAGCCAACTCTAGACAAGCATTTGTGTAAGTTTATCATGGCATAATGCTATGCTAGGCTCTGCTGGCAGCAGGCAACATTTTCACAAAAATAAGAAAAGCAACCTAATTAAATCATTTACCTTTGAATAACTTTGGATGCTTTCACTCAGGAGACTCCCAGTTAGATAGCAAATGTTCCTTTTTTCCAAAAATATTATTTTTGTAGGCGAAAAAGCTCCCGTTTCTTCACCATGCTTGGCTGAGAAATCGACCGTAAAATGCTACAACTATAACGGCAAACTTTTTTCAAAATTAGCTACATAATATCGACAGAAACACGGCAAACATTGTTTAGGATCCATCCTCAAGGTGTTTTTAACAAATATATTCGATAATATATCCGTCGAGACAGTTGGTTTCTCATAAGAAGCGATTGGAAAAATGGCTACCTCAGTATTTTACGCAAGGTTTTCTGCGGGAGACACCATGTGACCACATGCCATATATGGTCCCTTACAGCCATTCTTCAAGGGAAATGCCTAAAAGACGTCACAATGCTGTAGACACCTTGGGGAAAACGTGGGAAACGTAAGCTCATTCGTAGCTCATTCACAGCCATATAAGGAGTCATTGGTATGAGACGGTTTCAAAAATGCGGCACTTCCTGGTTGGATTTTTTATCTGGTTTCGCCTGTAACATCAGTTCTGTGGCACTCACAGACAATATCTTTGCAGTTTTGGAAACGTCAGAGTGTCTTCTTTCCAAAGCTGTCAATTATATATATAGTCGAGCATCTTTTCGTGACAAAATATCTTGTTTAAAACGGGAACGTTTTTCATCCAAAAATTTAAATAGCGCCCCCTAAATCCAACTGGATAAGCTACAGCTAGCTAGCGCTGTAAATAGGGTTACAAAGGGTCGGAAACTTTTCGGTAAATCTCCTGAAATTTTCCTGAAATTTTCCATGGGAAGTTAAGCCCTGGTCATTTGTTTAAAATCATCAAACAAGTTAACTTATAACAGTGAACCTTTTTTATGGGATACACATAATGCAATTCTAGGCCTTGTGGTATACTTTGGACTATCCCCAATTCAATGGAATTGCAACCCTCTGCATGCACAGTGCATTCTTCCATCACTTGTCCAGCTGATTCTCATATTCTCATGATCTTGGACACTAATGAGATGCTATTGAGCCCACACTACTACACTGTCTGAGCCAAAGACTGCATGCTTTCTGGTAAGTTTTGATTACAATACTGAGTGGGGTGAATATATTTTATATGACTAGTAAATAGTAGCCTACAGCAAAGTGTGTTTAAATCATTTCTAACTTTTTAACAATTTCTGCTAGTTAGTTTTTGCTATCATGCGCGTTTTAGCTTGCTTGAGCCTGTTAACTGAGGAGTGTTAACTCGCCTGTTTCCATCCATGATTAATTTTAAGGCATTTATCTTACAAAGGAGTTGTTTAACTATTTATCGGTACATGAATTTGTATTTGGGTTTGTTTTACAATTGTAATTCTAATCTTTACAGGAAAATGCCACAGGCACTATCTGATAAGTGGAGACATTTAACTGCAGCTAAATTAGAAGGAAAAGCTGTGATCATTCGGCAAATACTGCGCCAAATCATATGTAAAGAATGCAACAAAGATGCAGAATCATCTGGCCAAGTGCATAAAGTTCCCTCAGCGCTCACAACAAGCAACCTCTGACAAAACTACCTCTACTTCTTTTCAAGTTGAAAATGATGAATCAGACACCTTATCAATAGCAACAGCTCATGGTCCTCCTGGAATCAGACACCTTATCGATAACAACAGCTCATGGTCCTACTGGAATCAGACACCTTATCAATAGCAACAGCTCATGGTCCTCCTGGAATCAGACACCTTATCAATAGCAACAGCTCATGGTCCTCCTGGAATCAGACACCTTATCAATAGCAACAGCTCATGGTCCTCCTGGAATCAGACACCTTATCAATAGCAACAGCTCATGGTCCTCCTGGAATCAGACACCTTATCAATAGCAACAGCTCATGGTCCTCCTGGAATCAGACACCTTATCAATAGCAACAGCTCAGTGTCCTACTGGAATCAGACACCTTATCAATAGCAACAGCTCATGGTCCTCCTGGAATCAGACACCTTATCGATAACAACAGCTCATGGTCCTACTGGAATCAGACACCTTATCAATAGCAACAGCTCATGGTCCTCCTGGAATCAGACACCTTATCAATAGCAACAGCTCATGGTCCTCCTGGAATCAGAAGTTGTTTTGACTCAATAGAGGAACGTAGTCAGAGAAATGCTGATGAATGTCTTGCTCGAGCTGCGTATGGAACTGGTTCACCTCTGATGCTCACAGGCAATGTGTATTGGAAGAGATTTCTGAATGTTCTTCACCCAGCATACACCCTCCAACCAGACATGCTTTATCTACTCATTTGCTGGATGCAGAGTTCAACAGAGTTCAAGTGAAGGTCAAGAAAATCATAGAGAAAGCAGACTGTATTGCAATCATCTCTTATGGGTGGTCGAATGTTCGTGGGCAAGGAATAATTAACTACATCATCTATACCCTCAACCAGTATTCTACAGGAGCACAGAAACAAGGGACAACAGACACATCGGTCTTTACATTACAGATGAGCTGAAGACAGTCATCAATGACCTTTTACCACAGAAGGTATTTGCACTGGTGACAGACAATGCTACGAACATGAAGGCTGCTTGGTCTAAAGTGGATGAGTCCTACCCTCACATCACTCCCATTGGCTGTACTGTGCATGCATTGAGTCTGCTCCTCAATGACAACATGGCACTGAAAACAATGGATACACTCTAAGGAACAGTTCTATCTGGTGCAGACACACAACGACTGAAAATAACCACCCACAAAACACAATGGAAAACAGGCTACCTAAATATGGTTCTCAATCAGGGACAACGATTGACAGCTGCCTCTGATTGAGAACCATACCAGGCCAAACACAGAAATAGAAAATCATAGACAAACTAACATAGACAACCCACCCAACTCACGCCCACTGACCATACTAAAACAAAGAGACAAAACAAAGGAACTAAGGTCAGAATGTTCCGGTTGTTTCTTTGTTGTTTTGTTATTCAGTGTTCAGGTTTCATTTCCTCTCCTTCTTCCCACGACAGCCGTTACAGAAATCATCCCATGTGAAGAGTCAACTAATTTTAATTAAAGTTCAATTTGTAACTAGTGTTGTTGTTTTTATTTTTATTGGAAGGATTTAATTATTTGCAATTATGTCTATTTATGATGAGGTTTAAGATTTATGTTTCTGTCTCCATATGATATGGTAAATATATCCAACACAAAAAACATCTACATTTAAATGGTATCAATATCAATTTGCAAATATTTCCGTTAATTCCCATATATCCCGTAAATTCCCACAGAAAGTTTCCACCTCTGAATATACCCCAAACTGTCCAACGAAGTAATGCATAAAATGTGGTGAGTAGTTGACTCAGAGAGGAAGACAATAGTTGAACAGTTTTGAACAAATTAATTTCTTCCAAAATGAAGGAGAAGCGAGAGAGAGCGAGCTAGCTATATATATATATATATATTTATATTTTTTATTTTTTATTCTTAAGTTCACTTTCACTTACGTAGCTAGCGAATGCAGCTAGCAAGTTAAGCCTATTATGATATGAAGGTTTGGTTTGGAAAGGTTTTTGTCGCCTGGTCACAGACACCTGTTGTTGTGTACTGAAGTCCACAAGCGAATGGAAAAGGTGAGAGGAGGAGTTACAGCTGGAGTGTCATTGGATATAGATGACGAGAAAATCCCAGGATTGGTCAGTGCACGTCACCTGACCCGTATGGTAAATTGCAGGAAGGAGAAAAGCCTATCACATGTCCAGAGAAGTATAGTATTGAAGAATCTGTCAATGGAAAATTTTGCAACTGTGGTGGGGATCAGACTCGAACTTCCTTGAGTGCCCTGTTAGTGTGAAGAAGGTCAAGGTGTCAAGGATCAGGGCTGTACAGCAGATCTCCTATGTGGAGGCGGTGGAGAGTCGAAGGGGCGAGAGACAACTGTGTTGAAGATATGGCAGTGGATGCATTGCAACCAGTTGATAGTGTTTAAAGTCAATCAGGTGATCTGGATACACTCATTGTGAAGAAGGTGGATTTAGTGTAATTTACAGTGATTCATTGTACAGCACAGGTGTCTTAAGAAGTCCAAGAAGCTGGACATTGTCATATCTGCAGCCAATACATTTTGGGGCTCCAAGACATCACGGCAGAATCACTGCAAGGACTATTGTCGTTAGAAATGTCCCTTCCTCAGGTGTAGGGACCTGATTAGAATTAGTAGTAGTTTTTTTTTTTTTACAGAAAAGCAGGTTGATTTTGTTTAGTTAATTTATGTTGTGATAGTTTGTACGATATTTGATTTATTTTTTATTATTCACCTGCACAGTAGATGGCGGAATGCAAATCCAATTGTTGCAAACGTCATTTAAACCATAGAAGAAGAATATTATATACATCCCATCTCCATGCTACACTCCCATGTCCCATAGGCAAGCAATTCCTGGTAGTGGAGAGAGATAAAATCTACCAAATCCATTTCTAATCTCATGTTGTAGACATTTAGAACATCTGAGCATTCCTAGCAGGTCAGGGAAAAATTAGGAATACCTTTTATGTTGTCTGTGAGTTCAACGTGTGCATGTGTTCATATGGTAAAAGATGGAAACTGCCCACACAATTTGTTCAGTTGCATCCTGTTTGTGTTGTTTTCCTTCTGGTAATTCAAGGAGATAGTAGCCATGTATGGCTCCCATGCTCACTGACCAGGATAACTCTGCATATACCTCGTGACCTGTAGCACTCCTGTAGATTTGGTCATGTACCAGTAGCCTACACACACTGTGTGTGTAGAACCTTCCAGGTCCTTAATTCTCATCATAATCATAATAACGTTGTGGGTGTGACCTCTGCGTTGCCCTCTGTTCAGTGTTGATGTCCTGAGTTTGTGTTCTCTGTAGCTCATGTCATCAGCATGGTCTTCCCAGGCTCCTGCTGGCTTCTGGCTGGCTCACAAGATGTGTGTGTGTGTGTTCTCTCTTCGCTCTCTCTCTCCGTGTGTGTGTGTGTGTGCGTGCGTGTAGAGAGAGACACACACCCAGAGCCAGCCAGAAGCCAGCGGGGAGGCTGGGCAAAGACCACGGAATCAGGACTAATAAACACACACTCACACCCGTCCTGCTGGTTTGCCCTCTGCACCTCTCTGGTCTAAAAGAAGACACACACCAAGATCTTTAATTAACTGGAGACAAATAGAAAACGAGTCTCTATGAGAATGTGCCACAGAAGCAGAGATCAACCAGAGAGGAACTAAGAGGTTTTTGGGAGCCTTTGATTCTTGTGGTAAAAAGGACAATCTGCCAACAGAAACCAACAGAAACCCAACAGAAACCCAATTTGCAATATCCTGAAAGTGTTACCTCTTTCCTTTAACAACCAAAACATGTGTTTTTGTTATCTCCCCATCGCTCACAGCAGTATCACCAGCAATACGTAACTGAACGAAGTACAA